>NW_018220676.1:3108-9024 GCF_001263595.1 Phalaenopsis equestris
CACATTGTGATTTTTAGAATTTGGAAATATATTTGGATTTTATTAAATTTTCTTAGATTACCATGACATTGAGAATGAGCAAGGGAAAAAGAAAGGTGGATTTTGATTATCAAAAGTTTGTTAACTACAAGGCTAACATTTGTTTCAATAGTCTACTTGCAACTAAGAATGTAATTCCATAACGAGGATTTAAAAATCCAGGTGGAGAAGTTGAAAAATTAATCAATGCTCGACAGTGGGAGAATTTTTGTTACTTTACTACCGAGGCTATTATTGGTGTAGTGATGAAGTTCTATGACAGTTTAAGGAAACTTCTGAAGACTATGTGTTTGTTCGTGGGAAAACGGTGGAATTTACTCCAAGGAAAATTAATGAATATTATCAATTAGAGGATGTGTATAGCTGCCAGTACAAATCATTTCTGCTTCAAATGAAGCCTTAGATGAAGTTATTTCTTTTCTTACTGATGGAAGAGGAGCTTGGAAGGTGAAGAATATTGTTAAGGAAATATTCCTCTTTCTATGTTAAGTGTAGTATCTAAGGCTTGTCACAACCTTATTTTCTGGTAGAATGATACCAACAAATCATCATAGTGACGTTACAATGGATAGAGCCATCTAGAACTTCTGTATTGAACGGATGAGAAGGATAGATGTAGGCTCTATTGTTTATAGAAACACTCCTTCTATTGCTTTGGGAGAGACCACTCGTGGTTTAGCACACCCTGCCCTGATCTACACACTATGTGAACAGGTAGGAGTTGATTTTAAAATGAATGAGGAGAGGATTACATCTCTAAAACCTATTGGGCATGCCAATATTAAGACTTATGAATCTCATGTTGGATGGAGATATGGAAGTAGGACCAGAGATATTCGTTCTACTTCAAGTACTACTACTTCTAGTACCCCTACTCTCCAGAAACTTATGGAGTAGATGATGATCCAACAGGGAGATATCATGATAATGGAAAGTAGAATGGAAAATATGGAGCCTAGAAATGTACACAATGATGATTTGACATAACAGAAGTTCGAATATGATGCTGCCTATGATGATACGATGGTCAGATGCATGAGGGGGGATCACTCAGTTCAGTTTCCTACTCACCCTGTTTTTACCCGGTATCAGCGACAAAATTCTCAGTTTAGTTTCTAGTACTTTGTTGAATGTGTTTGTAGTTAACTCTTTCTCAACAAAATTGTTTATATGTTTTATGTGTTATTTAATGTTTTAAGTCTTGTAGTTTTTCATATTAGCACCTTCAATATTTCAGAGTTAAGTTTCAATATCAACCTTCAACAGGTAAGTCTTTTCTTTAAGTATTAAATGTTTTCTTTTACCCTTTATTTTTTCAGTTTTTCATGCTAAATCTGTTAAAAATTTATGTTTGGGGGGGAGGAAATTTTTTTTTTTGAAGAAAAGAAACTTTAATTTATTTGTCCTCATTTAACTATATTTTCAAAATATTTTAAAATATAACATGACCTTAAGTATTATAGGGTGACTTTAGATAACTATATTTGTGTTTCTAAATATACAGTAAACTTAATTAAAAATTTTCAATAATAAAGGTTAATTTTAGAGATTAAGACATTTGATATGAGAGAATAAGACTATGTTTTTTTATTGTAAGTAATGGAATTTGTATTTTTTAAGCTTTAAAAATCTTAGAGATTCATGTAAGAAGAAAAAAATAAAACTTTATGAAAAATCTTTAAAGCTAATATAAATTTATAAGTGAAGGAATGTGAAAATTTTTTAACTTTAAGAAAAAGATAGTGAAGTTTAAAATCATTAAAGGCTCTCCAGATATAATAATCCTCACATAAAAAAGAAAAGAAAAAGGATTGAAAATGATCCTGAAAAGGAAAGAAAAAAAAAGAAAAAAAAGATGTGACGAGAAGCTTGAGGAGATGCCTAATTAAAAATTGACTTCACTTGAATCAACTTAAAGAAGAAGACTTGAATACATTTTCTAAACTTATATTTTTGTATTAACATATTTACTACTTATGTTTCATGAAGTTCTTTTTCATATGAATATTCTAAGTGGCTTTAATAAGAAGAATTTGCAATTTTCCTTAAAAGGAATAGAAAATCAAAAATCTTAAACTTCGCTGCTAGATATTCTTATGCCTTTAATATTAACTAGAGTTATTTAACATTTTTCTTACGTTATGATATTGTGTTTAGTGGACTAAAATATGAAAATCTAGAAGTTAAAATTTTTGCCATGAGATAATTTTATGTAGTAAAGGAGTTACTTGAGGAAAAGTAACATTTAAGTTTGGGGAATTTTGATACACCAAAAATATATACATTTTAGACTCATATTTTACACTCATTTTTGGTGATATTGCACTTCAAAGGAATGTATTTTTTATGTTTTATTACATGTTGTTGATTTTTAGGACATGGAGCAAAAAGGAAGCAAAAAAGGATGAAATTTGGAGTTAAAATGGAGTTTTTGATGAAATTTGAAAAGGAAGCAAAAAAGGATGAAATTTGGAGTTAAAATGGAGTTTTTGAAGAATTGTTCAGTGCCGACGGTGCTGTTTGACAGAGCGCTGTCTAAATAAAATGGCCACTGGCGCTGACAACGCCAGTGTCGGTGTAGACCTTATTTCTAGAAGATTTGACAAATTTGGATGCTTTTTGAAGAGTTTTTGGATGCACATATTGGAAAACTGACCCTAGGTTCTATTTAGAGCCAAAATTGATTAGAAAAGAGCTCTCCTTCACCCTCCTTCGCCCCTTTTTCACCTCTTTGCGGCCTTCAACCACTTTCCACTTTCTTCCACAACATTCCACACCATTAGTAATTTATTTTCTTTATATTTTTGAGTTTTTGTGGCTTTTGAGTTTTTGTGGTGATTTTAAGTGTAAATGCTTCTCTAAGTGTGTTGGAGAGGGAGAGAAGTGAGATATTTCTTCTTCCTACATTTCCTAAGACAGACCACAAGGGATTTGTTTTGAGTAAGAGTTTCAGATAAGTGTTTTTTTTTTATTATTGTTGTATGAACTTTATTTTATATATGAAATTTGTGTTTTGTTGTATCTTTCTCATGAAGTCTGAGTTGTTCATTTTATCTTTCTCCCTATTTTGTGATATGGTGAAATGAAGAGATACTTTGGATGTGCCAATGTTAAAATATAAAATAAATTGTGATGATTTTTTAACTTTATTTTTAATTTACTTTTCGATATGACCAATTGAATTGTTAAAACATGTTGTGAAACATATGATCTGAGAAATTGGGTATGAGTTCTACAACAGAGTGAGAATCACATTTAATTCCATGAAGGAGTATTTTGTTAATGGAATTAAGTGTAAATAAATAGGAAAATATACATGTTTGGGTGTAGAATTGGATATTTTAGAGTGAGAGACTAAAAGCCCCAATTCGATCTTAGTGTTTAAGAACTAAAGTGATAGTTAGCCTTCAGGAGAAGGGTAGTGGGAGCTCTGGAGTTGTAGCCAATATCCTCCTAGCTTAGCCTCGAATTTAGAGACTAAACCTGAGATTAGCCAATCCTTTTCTATAACACTGAATCAGAGTATAGTATTAAAATTGCTCCTATTTGGCAGAATACATCATTTAAACCATTTATTTCATCTCATTTCACCAAAAACTCATCGTAGTGGGAAGGATGCTTTTTCATATTAGAAAACTTCATAAAATAAACATAGTTTAGTACTTATTGTTTTAAAATTTGCATTTAAATTTTGCTTGTACTTAATAATTTAGTTTTGATGGTATCTCAAATATTCAAAATTATTGATAGTAAATTCATTTTATTTTTGTGAATTTTCTAGTTCATTTATCACTTCAAATTTAAACCTTCCTCGTAGGATCGATATTTGGGACTTAAATAGAAAGTCTTATAATACTTGATAATGATATGTATACTTGCATAGAATCCCAACATTAAGTGCTTAACGTTATTATTCATAAAATACCACATCAAGTTTTTGGCACTTTCTAAAGCAGAGTCAACTTTATAAATTTTACATAGCTATAATTTCTGAGATCAGGCATCCCTTAGAAAATACAACGAATCATGACATATTTTGAAGAGATACTAAGACACCTCTTGGAAAATTATAAAAGAAGAAAGTTGAGAGAAAAAAGGGAGGAGTCCTGAGAAGTTCTTGAAATAGTTCGTGGAGAAACTTTGAAGAGATTTTTCAGGCACCACAAATTTACTTTTTTCCTTTTTGTTTTTAGTTTTAATGTGAGAGTTAAGAGTGTTGTAAGCGAGAAGAGATTCAAAAGAACTTAAAGAGATTGGTGGAGGATTTGAGATAAGTATTTATCTTTGTTTTTAAACTACTTTTGGTTTTAATCAAGACTTCTTGTTGGTTTGACAATGATTTCTACTTTTAAACTAAAGTGTAGTTTTGATTTCTCTATGGATTCTGAGTAGTTTTCTTTATCTTTCTCCTTAAATGATAAGTAATTAAAGTGTTGGATGGAAGTTGTGGAGAGTATTAATCTTTAGTGTTGGAAGAAGTTGTGATGATTTTATTCAATGTACTTCATTTACTTCTTGAACTGGCCCATCTAGATGTTAAAATTTATTGTGAGAACATGTAAGAACCGATATGATATTGTCTTAGTCAACAATTGGAAAGAATCACATGAGGTTGTATGAATGAGAATGTAATTCATATGATTGAGTAAAAATAAATAGGGAAATAAACTTTGAAGGGTGTAGAGTTAGAGGACTTTAATAAGATAAGTTAAAGCCCCCAACTTAGTTTTTTATTTTAGGTTCTAATACGAGATGTTAGCCCCAGGTGGAGGGAATCGAGGGAACTCTAGAGTGAGAGATGGTATCTTCCCTGCCTAGCCGGTCTTCAGAACTATTCAAACTTTAAATTTGTCAATTTTCTTTATAGCTTCTCTAGTAAGGGTAAAGAATAATATTACTCATATTTGACACAACACAATTTGAATACTTCCACAATAGAATTCCTATACTTATTAATGATTCATGATAACGAGAAAGATATTTCATATTTAGTGCTTTTCCTTTATATAAGCTCAAGTTATATTTAGAAGTTGTTTCTATTTTGTCAAAACATCAAAAATACCAAAAGGAATTGAATTTTAATTAGTGTAAAAATATCTATAATTTAAGTAATTGTCTTTTTGAAATAGAAAGTTTGTTATTTAGTGCATATTGTGAACACTTCCTGTGGGTTCGTGACCAAAGGAAAATATGTTGAGATTTTCATACATATTTTTTACTGTTTTTAATGATATTGCACTTTAAAAAAAGGTATTTTTGATGTTTTGTTGCAGGAATGATGAATTAGGGTCATTGGAGCAAAAAGATGCAAAAATGAGTGAACTTGGAGGGAAAAGGACCAAAATTTGAAGAATTGAACTAGGACGCCGACAGCGACATTTTCCCGAGACTCCAAAATTAAATAACTTAGAAGGCTCGTCGACGGCGCCCTCAAGGCCGCTGATGGCAAGATCGGTGATTATGTTCAATCAGGCTTTGGATAAGGACAAATTTTGGAGGGGTGGTTAGGCAACTCTTGCGAAAGCTCATCTACAACTTTAAAAGAAGATTTTAGCCAAAAATTGAAGAAAGCTTGGAGGTTCTGGAAGTTAGAAAGGTCTTGAAGGTTGAGGGAGACTCAAAATTGAAGTATGAAAAAAGTGTAGAGAGTGTAAATTGTGAGGAATTCTTCGAGAGATTGTAAGAGTGGAGGGAAAGTGAGAGATTTCTTCCTCCTTGCCGCTTCAAAGATGAATTCTGTGTGTTGTAAAGAAAGGAAGAGATTCAGAGGAACTTCGAGGAGTTTTCTTGGCGAGAAATTAGAGATAAGTTTATTTACTTGTTATAGTTTGTATGACTTTGATTTTATATATGAATTCCGAGTTTTGTTGTGTTTTC
>NW_018220676.1:9326-10863 GCF_001263595.1 Phalaenopsis equestris
AATGTTCTTTATGCATGAACCAAAGGGTAAAGAATAGGTATGCTCTTATTTGACACAATATAAATTTAACTAATTCATTTTATCCATTCACTATAATTTCTTGACAAGGAGAAGGATGTTTTCTTATATATTGAATATCTTAATTAAACCTTACTTAATATCATTAGTTATTTATTAGTTTTTAAAATTATCTATTTATTTCAATTGCCTATTAGTGACAAATAAGCAAATTGAATGTCGTTATTGTGATTAAAGTATTGCTTTTCTAAAGTCTTAGTTTGTAATTCTAAACTACTCCCTATGGGATCGATATCTAGGACTCCATTGGAGTCCTATATTACTTGAGCGATACATATACTTGCGTTGATAAGTGTGACTTTACAATTATCGAATATTTAATCGTCCATATTTATCTTATATTTTATTGCATATATAAAGTCACTGTCAAGTTTTTGGCACCGTTGCCGAGGAGTGATTGAGTGAGTGAGTAAAATCGTGATCAGAGTAATGGATAAATTAGCAGTATTAGAAATTTTTTACTTAAATTACAACTTATTTTGTATATTTATATTCAGTTAATTATATTACTGAGTACTGATTTCAAATTGTTTGCGTAAATTTGGACCTGAAAATCTTATACCGTACGATTCAAAATTAGAACGCACGGTTAGAAGGATTAGGAAATTAAGAAGAGAACCTAAAAATTCTGATACAATGAAAAACAACCTGAACAATCAAGGAATAGAGAATGAACACCAATCGAGACCCCTAAGAGATTATGCAAATTTTACAGCAGATGAGATTCGCTTATCTATCCAAAATCTTGATGTAGCTGCTAATTCATTTGAGCTTAAACCTGCTATTATCCAAATGATACAAAACAATCAATTTGGAGGTACATCAAATAAAGATCCGAACTTACACCTTGCTAGTTTTTTAGAATGTATGCTACTTTTAAATATGACAGAGTCTCAAATGATGTTTTTAAACTTACACTTATTCCTTTTTCACTGAGGGATAAGGCTAAGATGTGGTTAAATTCGTTAGCACCAGGATCTATTAGAACTTAGGGAGAACTTTCACAGAAATTTCAATCCAAATTTTCTCTCTCCATCCAAAACTACTAAACTTATAAATAACATAACATCGTTCTGTCAGATTGATGGAGAGTCAATATATGAAGCTTGAGTGAGATTTAAAGATCTTCTTAAAAAGTGTCCGCATCATTCGTTACCAGATTGGTTAATAATTCAAACTTTTTATAATGGATTAGTAGGATCTCTTAGATCGATCATTCTGCGATTGGTGGTTCTTTAATGTCAAAACCATTTGATGGGCTTATTCATTAATAGAAGAGATGGCTACCAACAATTTTCAAAGGCTCTCTGAGTGGGTAAATTCTAAAAGAATAGCTAGTATCCATGATTCTGATGCAATATCCATGTTAACTTCGCATATTGCTGCAATATCAAAGAAATTAGATCATTGTGGGTTGAGTTATTCTTCAACACCTTCTATGGTGGAAGACAATTCATCT
>NW_018220677.1:0-442 GCF_001263595.1 Phalaenopsis equestris
TGGAAAATAATATTTTAATTTTAAAAATATGAGACTAACAAGATATCATACATTCTAATAATTTAAATAACTGAAAACAACAAAAGAAGCAAAACAATACCTTGAGAGATAAGCATACTACTTGGCAGTGAGCTCGATTATATAAACTATAGAAACATGACATTTATTTGGTTTGCGAACTTTTTATGTATTGACCAACAAGTCCCCCAACCTAATATTGAAGATTAAGTAGGTTTTATATTGCCTGGGTTCTTTAGTTCCCTATAGAGGCAATTCCTTGTAGTTAATTACATCTTAAATGATCGAAGCCACTTAAGAAAACTCTCGATGATGATCAGAGGTACTTGTTATCAAGAGTTCAATGTTTGGGGTTTCAAAGTCAGACGTGGAAAAGTCAAGTAGGTAGCGGTTGCTAAATTCTCTTTTAAAAGTTTTGCTTTAT
>NW_018220678.1:0-8792 GCF_001263595.1 Phalaenopsis equestris
TCTAGACCTCAACCAAAAGTGAGGTTAACAATGATGTAACAGGATGGAAAAGACATTGGTATAATGATAATGTAAATTATATTGTTAGTGACATTTTAACATATGGACTGACAAAACAACAGGAAAAGAAATTCATTCATGATGAGAAATCTTTTTTTTGGGATGATCCTTATTTGTATAAACATTATAAAGATTTAGTAATGAGATGATGTGTGCCTTATAAAGAAATTCAGAAAATTATTCAGAAATGTCATGATTCTGAAATGTCATGATTCAGAAATGTCATGATTCTGAATTTGGAGGTCATTTTAGGAATTATAGAGTCATTCATAAAATTTTGTAATCTGGATTTTATTGGTCTACTATATTTAGAGATGTTAATAAATACATAAAAACATGTGATCAGTGTCAGAGAGTAGGTAATACTTCAAAAAGAAATGAAATGCCTCTAAATTTTAATTTAAAAATTGAAAATTTTTATGCATGGGGATTGGATTTTATGTGACCATTTATACCTTCTTTCAATATATATATATATATATTGATTGTAGTGGATTATGTTTCAAAATGGATTGAAGTAATAACTTTACCTAGATGTGATGCTCGGAGTGTTTCAAATTTTTTAATTAAAAATATTTTTACAAGATATGGAATGCTGAGAGTAATCAATACCGATGGAGGATCTCATTTTAGAATTATAACAGTTGCAAGATTAGTGGGAAAATATAATATAATGCATAAAATTGCAACTACTTATCATCCTCCGAGAAGTGCTTTAATAGAAGTATCTAATCGTGAAATTAAGAGAATTTTGGAAAAGAGTGTTAATCTTAATAAAATGGATTGTTCTGTTAGATTGGATACTACATTATGGGCATTTAGGACTGCTTATAAGACACCTATACGAAAGTCCCCATATAGATTAATTTTTGGGAAGACTTGTCACTTGCCAGTTAAATTGGAGCATAAAGCGTATTGGGCTATACAAGGATTGAATTTCAATTTGAAAGAAGCTGGTGAGAAAATATTATTGCAATTGAATGAGCTTGAGGAAATTAGGAATGAATCTTACGAAAATGCAAGGATTTATAAAGAAAAGATGAAAGAATGGCATGAGCAAAAGATAATGAAAAAGGGGCATGATCAAAAGATAATGAAAAAGGAATTTCAACCTGGATAGGAAGTTCTATTATATAATACATGATTAAATTTATTTCATGGAAAATTAAAGTCTAGGTGGAAAGGGTCATTCAGAGTTATAAAAGTCTATTCCTATGGAGCAGTTAATATTGAAGATCCCAAGACTGGAAAGTGAATGGGCATAAATTGAAACCATATTTTGATGGTCAAAGACCAGCTTTTAAAGAAACTGTAATATTTGGTCACCCAGAATGAGACTGGGAATGTTAGACTGATGACATTAAATCAAGCTCTTTGTGTGAAGCAACCCATATGAGTCGTTGTTTAGTTTGCTTTTGAGTTTTTTGTGTTTGTTTGAAATATTTTATGTATATTTATGTTTAGGTATTTATGTAGTCCGTTTATTTGAGAAAAAATATTTAGAAACATCTTTATTTGCCTAATTTTATGGAAAAATTTAGAATTCATTAGATCAAAATCAAAATAGTACAATTTTTGAAATTGGCGCATGAAGCACCATATTCCAGAGAGCTGGCGCATGATGCGCCGTGACGATGAAAATGAGTTAAATGTTTCAAAAGGTAGTTTCTTCTTCTTATATCACCTAAAAACCAAATCCTAAGTCTATTTTAAGGGGGAAAATGAGGAAAAGCCACAAGATTTCAAATCCAATGGCTTCCCACTCCAAAAATACAACGAGATTTGTAATTTTCAACCAGAGAAAATTTGTCAGTTTCGATGCACATCCGTTGCATGATTGTGTTCTAATGAAGAAGAGACTAATAAAAGAAATGGGATTTGTGAATTGAGTATTCAACACACTAAATACTCAATTGGAAGAGATTATTGCGCAGAGGCACTAGGAAGTGCTTTGCTACACTACTACCGTTATAGTAGTCCCTATGGTGAAAGTGTTTTATGCAAATCTTTTTGAGATCAACCAAGGAACAGTTTATGTGTCAGACAGGTTTGTTAAGTTCCCTTTTTCAAGAATAAATGAGATGTTTATGATTGATAATGTGTTTATCTGTCATTATGCAAATTTTACCCCTATGAGAGATAATATGAATGAACTCTACCAATACCTTACGGATGAAGATGCAAATTGGGAGGCCAGAGATGATTGAAATGTATTTTTTTCCTCATCATTTTTAAATCCTATTTCTAAGTCATGACACTACTTCATTGCATTGAAATTTCTGCCCACCATGAAGATCAGTAAGGTATTAAGGAGTGCGCTATTTTAAATTATTATATTCAAACCAGAAAACTGTTGATATTGGATCCATAATTGTAAAATTGGTTTTGAGTTTGATTGTGAATGGATTTGAAACTGAACTTGGACATCCATCCACTATTTTCATTGTGTAGTCAATCACACGTACCATATGAAAGTTGGGAAAAAGTGCTTCTTCCTTTGAAGCCGATGGATCCTGAAGTCTATTGCAACTGTAATGGGTGGGAGATGAAAATGATATGAATGTGCTGATGGATCAAGAATCTCTGAATTCATCACCTATTCAGCCCTACTATAATTCTAATGCACTTTTAAAGAGAATTAAGAAGATAGATAAAGAGGTGCATAATCTTATGCAAATGATTGGGAATATTTCTAAAATGTTGGATCAACTGAATAGGAGATTGAAGGAACATTTTAAACATACTAGGCATATTGAAGATGGTTTGGTATGTATGTTCAAGAAACATTATTGGATTAGAGAGGATTCAACTGATGAGTTTCCATATCGACCCTTCTACTACCTGTATGTGCGCTACCAATCGATGGGGGGATATCCAGGAGGACGAGAGTGAAGAAAATTTTTGAACTTAATTTAGGCACAGAACACTTTGTTTAGTACTCCTTATTTTATTTTTTTCAGTTATATTTCATTTCCTTTCCATTGTCGCACTATCTATGTTTATGCTTTGTATTTGATGTTTAGATTTCAATGTCAGGATGTTGGTTTGCTTTAGAACACTGAATTTAATGGTTGTTGGCTTGAAAATTACTAGTTTATAATAGCTTGAGTTTTAAATATAAATGTGAGTTTTGTGTTGTTTGTAAAAGTTTGGTGTTAAAGTGATGGTTTTGTTTGCTTAGATATAATCATTTGAGTTAATTAGAGGTTGACGTAAAGCGGTATGGAGCAAATTTCCACAGAAACCAAAATCTGGTGAATTTAAGCTCTAGCACATGATGTGTCAGATTGGCGCATGATGCACCAATTTATAGAGCACTGTCGCATGATGAGCCAGATTTGTCACATGATGTGCCAAAAACCCGAACACTCCAGATCGCCTAAAAAATTGCAAAATCACATAGACAAGCTCCATTTTTACTACGTGGGTCGTCTCCTACCTCTAAAACGTGACCTAAGGCTTCTTATTAAGAATGGTAGAGAAGATTTTGGAGGCAAAAAATCATAGATTTAATCTTCTCTTGGTAAGAGCTAATCTTCTCTTGGTAAGAGCTTAATCTTCTCTTGGTAAGAGCTTCACTTTAACTTAGAAATTTTTAATTTTCACCTGGGATTTTTCCTACATTATGGAAGATCCGAAATTTGGTATACAATTGTCGCTAACTGTAAGTAATCGATGTAGAGCAAGAGGCCTCTTGTCAAAACAACTTACAAAGTTTTTTACCAAATGATCATGCTTGAGGAGTTAGATTTTTTATTTTGTAATTTATTTGGATTTTTTTGTATTTTCATAGAATTTTTAATGGCTCCCCGAGTTAAGAGAGGAAGGTCGTCCGTGGGTTTTGCTTTATGAAGATTCGTTAACTTCAAGGCACAACATAGTTACAAACTAACATAGTTATAATAATCAAACGGAGACCAAAGATTGATCCAAGAATGGGCATTTGCAAACCCGGGTGATGAGATCGAAAGGTTGATCCTTGCCAGAAATTGGGAAAGATTCTACTACTTCATTGTAGTAGCAATTTTGCCCATGATTCGGGAGTTCTATGCTAACCTGAGGTTCATTGCTAATGACTACATTAGTTAGAGGTAAACAAGTTGAATTTATTGCTGATCAAATCAATACTTTTTATGGGCTGAAAAATGTATTTTTTGATGAATATGTTGCATTCGTGGCGACTGATTCATCACTGGATGAAGTGCTTGCCTTTTGACTAATGGAAGAGGAAAGTGGAAGATTAAGAATAACAAGATAGTTAACTTCCCCACTTCCATGTTGACTAGCCAGTCAAAGGTATGACATCACTTTATTTATGCTAAATTATTACCAATGAATCATCTTGTCGATGTTACGAAACATAGAGTTGTGCTGAACTATTTCATTCAAAACATGAAAGCAATGTATGTTGGTGCACTTATAGTTCATCACGCTCGAAGTATAGTCAATAGCTCTACAGCTAGTAGTATGGGATAACCTGCTCTGATTTTCACTTTATGTGAACAATCAAGAGTAGAATCTCATAGAAATGAAGAAAGATTACAACCACAGAATTCAATTGAGAGGCATATAATTCAGGCATATAATTCAAAGAGTTGAATCATTTGTTGAATGTAGAGGTGGAAGAAGAGATAGACCCTCTACATTTGCTGCAGGAGCATCTACTTCTCGCCCTACATCATTATAAAACCTTATGGACCAACTCATGATTCAACAAATGGATATAATTAATATTCAGGGTCAGTTGGGAGAGATTGGAGAAATAAATGCCTATAATGATGAATGTCAGCAGAGGAGAGTTCAGCCATGTGTTGATTTTGAGAATGCTATGGTGAGACATCTTAGGGGAGAGCTCAATGTGTAATTTCCTCCTAGCCCCAGTTTCACTTCCTATGCTCCTATTCGGGATGAAGATGAGGAGGAAGAAGAAGAAGAAAAAGATGATTATGATGAGGAAGGAGATGAAGACTAATACTTTTATGAGTCTAGTGTAGTTTGTTTTGATTTTTGTTTGTTATTTGTGATTGAAATGTGTTGTATTTTCATTTGAGAACTATTGTAGTAAAAACTTTCCTATTGTGTTGTGGACATAATTGTAATACTAACTGTAAACTTTTACTTTTTCTGCATTTTTAGTATTTTCAGTTTTTGTATCTCACTTTTTAATTCTCAGGAAATTCTTTGAAATAAATTGTGTTTCAATTAATGCTTTAAAGCCTATTTGTTTTTAAAGTTAGTACCTGCAGTATACCCGAGCCTAGTTTCATAATCAGAAATCTTCTATAGGTCAGTTTTTATTTTCATGCATGTACTGTTTTCTTTCACCTACTAAAATTTTATACTAAAATATTTTTAAAATTACTTACAAATTTAAGTTTGGGGGGAAGAAAAATTTCTTTTTAAAAAAAGTAAACTAAATTTTAGTTATGCTCAATTAAGTATATTTTTAAAATTAATTTAACATGATGTGGGGATATTAAGATTTAACTTTAAATGACTATACTTATGTTTACAAATACTGTGGTAAATTTAGGTAAAAAGTTTTTAATAATGAAGGTCAATTCTAAAGTTAAAGATATTTGGTATGATAGGATAAGACTATGCTTTTCTTTTTAAAGTAAGGGAAAGTGTTTTTTTGAACTACTAAGAATTTTAGATTTTCTTATAAAAAAATAAATAATGAGACTTTATGAAAAATCATAAACTAATACGAATTTATAAAGTGAAGAAAGGTATGGAGTTTTGACTTTAAGAAGAGGATAGTGGAGTTCAAAATTATTAAAGGCTATCCAGATATTGTAATCCTTACTTGAAATAGAAAAAAAAAAAGGATTGAAAAGATCCTAAAAAGAGAAAAAGAAAAAGAAAATAAAAGAAAAATAAGTGAGGAGAAGCTTGAGGAGAAGCCCATTAAAAAATTGGCTTCACTTAAATCAACTTAAGGAAGGGGCTTTATTACATTTTATAAACCTGTATTGGAGTATTAGTAGCATTCCTTTAGCATTCCTAGTAAAGTCTTCATGATTTTCCAATTCATATGAATGTTCTAAATGTCCTTAATATGACAAATTGCAATTCTTCTTGAAATAAATAGAGATTCAGAAATCTTAAATTTAATTACTAAGTATTAATTACTAAGAAATCTTAAATTTAATTACTAAGTATTCCTAGACTTAGAGTTTGAATCTACGTTATTAAAGATTTTTCTTAAATATTGTTATTCTATTTACTAAATTAAAGTATAAAAGTTGTAATTCAATTTCTAGCCTAAGTCATATGCTTTTATGTAGTAAAAGTGTCACTTGAGGACAAGTAACATTTAAGTTTGGGGGATTTTAATATATCAAAGTAATGTGTTATTTTAAGTATAATATACTATTTTGAGTACATATTTTATGCTTATTTTTTGGTGATATTGCACTTTAAAGAAGAGTACTTTCATGCTTTTGTTGAAAGAATATCATTTTTAGGTATCTAGAGCAAAAATGGAAAAAAGGACGAAATTTGGAGCCAAAATAGCAAAATTTGAGATTCTGGCGCATTATACGTTAGATTGGCGCATGATGCGCCATTTGACAGAGGCTTGGCGCCTGATGCGCCAGAACTGGTGCATGATGTGCGAAAGAATTCTTTTTGCAGACTAAGGTGATTTGAGATGAATTTTGCACAAATTTTCAAAGACACTTGTTTTACACACATATTTGAGTAATTTAATCCATCTAGACACTTTGGAAGGTTCTTCTATGAAGGCATGTCTCTTGGATCAAATGACACATCTTTTGAATTCAAGAGTTGACTTTTGGAGCAAATTTTTTAGGCAAATTTGAATTCCTTTCGAAATGAGGTAGCCAAAAATAAAAGAGGAAGACTTCAAGGATCTTGGGGGACAAAAAGGATAAGAAAGTGGGGGTGACGTGAAAGGCAAGGAGGGAAGAAGAGGAGATTTTATTCTAGGGTTGTATGAGGAGAGGGAATGTGAGAGATTTCTTCTTCATTACACTTTTAAGAGAGAATTTAGTGTGCTTGTAAAGAGAGAAGGACTTGGAGAAAAATTCTAGGGATTTTCTTGGGAAGGATTGTGAGATAAGTTGTTTTTTATTTCTTTTGTTTTATGAACTTATTTTTATATATGAAATCCGTGTTGTGTCGTATCATTCTCATGAATTTTGAGTGGTCTTTTTTATCCTTCTCCCTACTTTGAGATATGGTTTTGTGAAGAATTGATTTTGTTTCTATAGTTACAAATGTTAATAATTTGTGAGGATTTGAACTCTGATCTTCATTTACTTTTTAATATGGCCAATTGAAATGTTAAAACATGTTGAGAAACATATGTTCTGAAAAGTGTTATGATTTCTACAACAGGGGGAGAATCATATTTAATTTCATGGGAGATTATGTCATTTATGGAATTGAGTGCAAATAAATAAGGAAATATACTTTGTTGGAAGCATAATTGGAGATTTTAAGGTGACAGATTAAAATCCCCAATTTGGTCCAGTTGATTCAAAACTCATTCGAGATTATTAGCCCTCAAGGGAGGGAGTAGTGGTAGCTATGGAGTGGCAGTTAGCATCCTCTCAACCTAACCAAAAAATTAGGGACCAAACTCTGGATTGGTCAGTGTTCTTTATAACATTCGATAGAGGGTAAAGAATATGACTGCTCCTATTTGACACAAAACATTTTTTATATATATTTTCAAATGTTTTTAATTTCTTAAAAATCAATATACTCATTATAAAGGGGAAGGCTGCTTTCTTAAATTTGAATCTTTCGTCAATAAAATTTTTGTTTAGTTTTCGTAATTTTACTTTTGAAAGTTTAGTTTTTATTTAGTTAACTTTGTCTTTCAACTGCATTTTATATAGCATTCACTTTAGTATTTAATATTCAAACTTTTAATATTGTATTTAATATTCAAACTTTTCACTTTTCTTTTATTTTTGTATTATTAAATTATAAATAATTTTAAGAATTTACTTATAAGTTTTTCCAACTTCCCTGTGGGATCGATATCTAGGACTACATCAGAGTCCTTTATTACTTGAGTGATACGTACACTTACATTAATTTTAAAGGGGATTTGACAGTTTAAAAAGAGTTTTTAATATCAACTTTTTTCATAAAAGGTATTTTTATTGGGATTATATTGCATATTTATTGTTATATCTGTCGTGTTTATTTTGTAATATTGAAAATTATTTTACAAAATTGACACTAAATCTACCTGCATCACGGGTGTATCAAATGGATGCTCTTGATTGCGCCGAACAGATAGATGGAACGATACAATGTGATGTGTGGCAACTGAGTGAAGTGGCGGCGTCGAATTACAGAGCATCGCGTGGCCTTTTAGAGCCGTCGCATGATGTCGTGGCATGATTGGGTTAAGTGGAAAATAGGGATTTTATGAATTGATTAAATGCCCGAACTTCAAAAATTCGTAACTCTGCATATAAAATTAAAAAAATAAAATAAAAATATCCTCTTGCTCAATGATTAGAGGAAAATAATTTGGACTAAAAATAAAAATTATTTGATGAGTTTCTACTTTTTAATTGATTAAATGGTCTCTGAAGTATTTTAATTTATTTTGATTAAATAATATCCACCATGGCTTAAAACATCGATGGTTCATTACTCATGATAGAGGAGATGTTCTCTGATTTTTTCCCAGGTCATAGAGCATCTCTGTGCATGTGTTGACCTCACTTTTGGTTGAGGTCTAG
>NW_018220679.1:0-831 GCF_001263595.1 Phalaenopsis equestris
CCGTCACAGTGATGAACTTTGAAAGAGATAAGTTTATGGAGCCTAATGTAGAGTTCAACTTGAAGTTTACCAATGAATTCTCCCCTTCAAAGGTGTTGATTGAAAAGAGCCCTACTAGTGTTGAAAAGTATGTCGTTGGGAGCGTTGAGATTTTTCCGAGAACTGTTTTTACTCCTACTACCAGATACACTGTCATCGTGACAACTGTTTTACCGAGTAAGGGAAAAGAATTCTACATGCGAAAGAGTCAGTTGACGTTTATGCCCCACTACTTTCTAGATTCGAGATTGGGTCCAATTCAAAGCCTGCACAACTGATAAAGGCACAGGAAAGGTGGCGCAACCAAGAAATTTTAAAAGCCAAACTAACTCGACATTCCCACCAACAACAAGCACAACAATATGACCAACTAGCCAACAAACGCCTCAGGGAAGATCATACCGAGCAGAGAATAAGAGTATATCCTTAACAGAATGACAGAAAGTGGTGTATTCCTTCAAAAAGGAAGTCGTGTCGAAGATGTTCCACAAATTGCTAAAGGAACAAGGATTTAGCCTACCAAAGCCGAAAAAGCCAGAGGAGGCCAACATGAAAGATCATCCTTAATACTGCCCATACCACCAGTTACTCAGCCACACCATAGAAAACTGCTTTATCTTCAAGGATTGGCTTGAGGAGAGTTTCAAAAGTGGAAATGTAACTATCCCGAAAGAGTATTTGAAAGAACCTAAAAAAGGTTCCGTAAATATGATTTTGGTTGATTGAATTAACTCTAGACAACTACATCGGTGCTCATCAAAAGAAATGACACTCTTTAGAAATCCCCAATTG
>NW_018220680.1:0-1139 GCF_001263595.1 Phalaenopsis equestris
AAGCTAAAAATGTAAAAAATACACTTCTATAATTTTTAGCCAATCCTAGAAGCCATAAATTTGATACTTTTATGAAAAAAGTTCAAATAAAGACAATCCAAAATTAAAGATATTCAGCTCAAAGTAAGTATCAAGAGAGTAAAAAAAGTCTAAAACAATTACAATGACAATTAATAAGATGATTATATTATTTTAAACATTCTGACGACATAGCTCCCATGCTAGACTTTCCTCGAGCGATGTTCTTCACTCCCAATCATGTACAGTAGAAAGAAAAAAATAAAATCAAGCAAATGTAAAGGTAAGAACAAAGTTCCTGTTTTGTGCAGTCTTTTGGAAGATTTGCATACATACCACTCAGTTCATATGTATTTACGCTTAAACTTTAAATTTTACATATATATAAGCATCAATAAGTTCAATCTAATCAAGCTAGTTTATATCAAAATAAAAAGCTTCAACTTTATATCAACTTCCATATGGAGACTTAAAAATGCTTTAGACAAAAAAATTGAAAGGAGAGAGCCTTCTTTAAGGATTAACAACATAACCTATAAAATTCAAACTTACATATTTTATTTAATTCACCAAGTTCGAATCACATCATTGTTTTGATAGATGAATAACAGTAAATTGCTCCAATAAATTATGTTAAAAAGTATACAACATAAACTGCAAGGTATGTCCATTAGAATGAAGAATAAATTGATTATAATAAATTATGCCTCCTTATATGTCCATCAGAATGAAGATCAATTGCTTTCCCAAGGAGAATGTGGAAAGAAATAAGTTTAGAAAATTTTCTCCTTATATAACTAAACCCAACACTGTCAATCTTAAGTTATCAAGTTCATAGGAGTACGATCACTGCAGTAGATGCAGACAATTGTTCAATTAATAAGTTAAAGGTAAATGGATGCTCAGGATGTGAGTTATAATCCTATTGCTCATTAGATGCATTTGCGCTAGCATTTACTGCATCTGGCTCATCATATTTTGTATTTAGTAATTTTTTTATCCTATGATTTTTTGGTTTCTTGAACTCTCTCTTCAGAGCAATACATTTAACTGGCTTATAATATTGTCAGAGTTGCCTACTAGCTCTGGTGAAGCAACTCTATTTAACTAAGTAATGCCTT
>NW_018220681.1:0-1543 GCF_001263595.1 Phalaenopsis equestris
TTTTGCTGTTAAAGATGGTCGTGCAGCCCACCATGTTAGCTCAAAGCTCCTCATCATGATGAGTTTAAATTTTCTAGGGTCCATGTGATTGTAGTTCTATAAAAAAATTTATGGGGGCATGCTAAAGTTGATTAGAGCGACACCGGTTAGGATCCTACGGTTCCCTCATTCTGGTACCACTATTTTCTATCGAATTCACTTAGTCCATATGAATTTATTAAATTCAACTTAATGAGTTACATACTTTCATTTAGATGGTGGGAAGCCTCATTAGCAACCGTAGGTTACCTCCTCTGAGGGATTCCCGATCATCCGATAGAGACATCTTAATTTAGTTGTAGTTGTTATTTTGTGATATTTGTGATTAAATTTTGAGTTGTCTTATATTTTGAATGTTGTGGAGGTGAATTTTATCTTCGTTAATTTTAGTTTTGGTTTTTGTTTTACGGCTATACTAGCGTTTTTGGTTTTCAAGCAGAGTGACATCGTTTTTTAGCATGCAATTTTGTATTTTAGTTATACATGCAAGTGAGTAAGTACAGCAACATACTAAAAAAATACAGGAAACTAAAAATGCAGGTAGATAAATCACAATAAAAGAGTACCTGGATGGTCTTCCCGACATCTCCAACTGAAACTCAAAGTGAATGTAAGAGCATTTTATGTATGGTGGGAAAAAAATAAGGTTCCTAGATTATATCTTGGTGAGTCCTTATTGGTTTGCTTAAGAATGATTGATTAAAGATGATTTTATTAAGCAAAACATAGTAGACCTCTGAGGTTTACAGAAGGTTAGGAGAGAAAAGCAGGTCCATGCTTTCTCCTCACTGCCTGATGAAAAGTCTTGAGCTCATTTAAACTTATTATGTTGCTTAATAATCCATCCTGTAAATATTTCTAGTGTTCAATGAACAGTGATGTTTCAATTATCCCTAAGAGTAGGGTGATTTTTAATTTGAGAATTATGTGGGAGAAGACCCTTATAAGGGGTAAGTTAATGTTATTAAGGCACTTAGACAATTTTGGTTTTAACTTTGGCTTGTAGTGTTCAATTTCTAGTCACATTCACTTTTCTAATCCTCATTTAATCAAATTTGATTTAGCTTAAGTAATTACTAAGCCATTAAGATCATGATGGATGTCTTAGTCATTTTGAAAGAGATTAAATTTTAAGTGATAATAATTCATCATGAAAAATTTTGAATGTCACTTGAACACCATATAGGGGTATTAAATTATTGAGTTATTAACACCCAAACCTATACCCCTAAGTCTAAGATCATTTAATTTGGTAGACTCCAAAATTTTATTTGTCTAGGAAATTTCAAATTTATCCTTTAATTGGAAAAAGTGAGATTGGTTTCTACCAACTAATCCCTTGTGTTGAAATCATCCAAATATGTTAATTATGATCAAAGGTTACCCATTTCCCTTTCTTGAATTAAGCCTAAATGTTAATAAGGTTAAATTTCTAAAACTACACTTTGCCCCTAAGGCTCTATCACTTCAAATTCATCAAATTTAATTCAAATGACTTTAGAAT
>NW_018220682.1:0-538 GCF_001263595.1 Phalaenopsis equestris
AGAGGGAGGAACAAGAGAGTGAAGAAGAGGGTAGGAGAGTGAAGAGAGAGAGAGAGCGGAAAAAAGACATGGGAGGAAGAGAGATAGAGAGGAAGATCCAACAGGAGAAATAAAAGGAGGGAGGGATGGAGGGATACAGTGGATGGGGGTGTGTGTGAGAGAGAGAGAAAGAGAGAGAGAGAGAGAGTTAGCAAGATAAAGGGAGGGAGAGAGTTAAAGATGAGTGAGAGAGAGAGAGAAAAGGTAGTGAGGGAGAACTAGAATGGAAGGGTGGGAGAGAGAGAGAACAAAAAAGGAGATAGAGATAGGTGTGTTAGATATAGAGTGAAAGTTAGGGAGGGTAAAAGAATGTGAGAGAAGATACAAAATAAAAAATAGCAAAAAAAAGGAGAATGAGAGAGAGTGAGCAAGAGAGTAACAAATAGAAAAGGGAGATAAGAAGAGAAGCAAAGGAGATCAAATAAAAAAATCAATGGAAGAAAAGGAGGGTCAGAGGGAGAAATAGTGACAAAGATAAATAGTTGGAAAAAGGCATGGA
>NW_018220683.1:0-1026 GCF_001263595.1 Phalaenopsis equestris
AAGCGCCACATCTCATGCTTAAGCGCGAGCTAACCTGAGAGGCAGGTGTTTAAGCTCCACTTGCCCGCGCTTAAGCACCGGTTCACAAAAATCGGTTTGCAAACGATTAAAAGTGAAATTTTGGCCCAAAAATCACCATTTTTACGCTTTCTGTCACCTTCAAACTCTCAAAATCGCGATTTTGGAGGGCTATGGCACATCTAATGTGAAGATTTCTTGGTGGAATCAAGTGAAATTTTCTAGAATCAAGTTTCTTGAGGTAAGCGCTTTACTTCTATGCAAAAATTTTGGATTTTCACTGTTTATTTTGAGCACATTTGGAGAAATTCAAAAATTCACTATTCATGGTGAAAAATGAGAAAAAGATCTATGGAAATTGCATGGGAAGTGTAGTTTATACTTTGGAAGTTTAGTTTAGTAATTTAGACTTGATTTTTGAAGTTTTTTTTGGAATTTATAAAATTTATAAAATGACACCAAGAATGAAGAGGAGCAAAGGAAAGAACCCTTTCGATTCGAGTAAATTTGTTAGTTCGAAGGCTCAGGATCGGTACAATGATGTGTTGCAATCACGAAAACTGATTCAGGAGCGATGTATTAGGAATCCAGGTGGAGACGTAGAGGATTTGATCGTTCGTTGATAGTGGGAACGAGTCTGACAGTGGAAATGATTTTGATATTTCTCTGTTGTGGCGGTTATTTCTGTTGTTAGGGAGCTATTTGCAAACCTCCCTGAGGCTCAAGACAATAGAGTCATGGTTCGAGGAAAGTTGGTACCTTTTTCACCAGAGGTAATTAAATTGTTTTATCATCTGCCACCTGATACATTATGTTTTTATGCAAATTATAGTCCTACTGAAGTGGAGTTAGACGAGATTATTTCTTACTTTACTATTGGAAGAAGACTTTGGAAGATCACTAATGAGAGGAGAGTCAACTTCCCAACTTCAAAGTTATGTGCACCTTCAAAGGTATGGCACTATTTTATTTCTGCTCATCTGCTACCAACAAATCATCTCAGTGAAG
>NW_018220683.1:2384-3837 GCF_001263595.1 Phalaenopsis equestris
AAGAGAATTTAGTTGAAATTTTGAGTAATGAAGAAAAACTTTAAGTTAAAAATTTTTAGTGTAGAAAATGATTAATATAAGTAACTATCTTTAGTAAGAAACATTGTATTTTTGAAAATTTTAGAAATTTAGACTTTTATTTTTAATACTTAAATTTCTCTTATTAAAAATAATTTTCAAAGTTATTATTATATTTATAAATAAAAGTTTTGTATCAAGACTTTTCTTTAGGAATGGAAAAGTAGAATTTAAAATTGTTAAAGGCATATCCAGATATAGTAATCCTTGCCTAATAAAAAAAAGAGAAAAAGTAAAAGAAAAGAAAAAGAAAAAGAAAAAAAAAGTGAGAAGAAAAAGTGAGGGAGGAGAAGCTTGAGGATTAGTGCCTAATCAAAAATTGGTTCTACATTTGATCTTTTTTAAAGTATAAGAATTGAGAAAATCTTAAGCTTATAGATATAATATAGTAAGTAAAATTATTCTTAATAAAACATTTTAAATGGAGATAATAAAAAAACTAAATTGTAAATTTGGAAGACTTACAATATTTCTGAATTAGATAGGAACTCATATTTACATCTTTCTTAACATTAAAATTTTCTAAGCTTTAAGTTGGTCTCATTTACTGAATATTTTTTCTAAATTGGACTACTATATTTCTAAATCTAAATTTTAGTAAGTCCTAAAAAAACTCATATACATTTCATACATATTTAGTTTTAAAATATTGAAGTGTCACTTGAGGACAAGTAACATTTTAAGTTTGGGGGATTTTGATACGCATAATATATATATTGTTTTTAGACACATTTATATACTTTTTTTTAAGATATTGCGCTTTAATGGAAGGTATTTTTGTGTTTTTCTTTCAGGTACAGGTAAAAAGGTGAAAAATGCTTAAAGGAGTGAAAAATGATCAAATTTAGAGCAAATAAGTGAAAAAGGCACAAAAGCGTTTTGGTGCCTAAGCGCCAGATCCGCCGTTTAAGCGCCGGTTAATCAGAAAAGGCCGTGCCTAAGCGCCAGAGGCCCCCCGCTTTAGCGCAGTAGCAATTATTGGATGAGTAAATTTGGTTTTTACAAATTTTAAAGAGGTTTTTGAGGCATCTATTAGCTTAATATGTGGTTACAACCACCATGGATGAAAATTATTGCGAAAGGATGCATCTTTTAGGGAAATACAATAAATCAAGACACATTTTGAAAAGATACCAAGACACCTTTTCGGAGAATTATAAAAGAAGAAGATTGAGACTTTGATAGGGGTCCTGAAAGTACTGGGACAGTTTTGAAATTTATAAAATTGGGGAGTTTGTTGGAGAGATTTTCAGGCACCACATATTTATCCTTTTTATCTTAATTTTATATTGAGAGTGTTGTAAAAGAGAAGAGATTCAAAGGAACTTCAAGAGTTTGGTGGAGGACTTGAGATAAGTTTTTATCTTTTGTTTTA
>NW_018220683.1:4610-14431 GCF_001263595.1 Phalaenopsis equestris
TCCAAAAAGTGCATATTGCATATCTTCCCTATGGGTTCGATATTCAGGTCTTAATAAAAAAGTCTTATATTTCTTGATAACGATACGTATACTTGTGTAATATCCCAATATATATAAATTAAAAGTTAAATTTTTATTTTTCTTCAATATCAAGTTTTTGATTTTGTTGTAAAATAAGGAAATATAAGTGAAAAATATAATCAGAGTTATTGTTATACTGTTGCATATAAGTAGTTTTGGGATCATAGGACAATAAAATCAGATTGTCAAAATTTTATATGTAGTACTATCAATCCTAAAATGTACTCCAAAATCAGAATCATGACATTTTTGAATAATTTACTGAGTTTCTTTCATAAGTACACATCTTTGAATAATTTGGTCATTACATTGTTTATATAAATATGGGTCATCACATAAGTAAGATCTTACATCATGCATTAACTTCTTTTGTTGTGGGTATATCAAACCATCAGGTAAAATGTTACTAACTATGAAATTTACTATGTTGGAATACCACTAAACACACCATTCAGTACAATATAAATTTTTTCATCAGGAAAATATTCAATAATTTCATTTTCAAGATTAATTGAATTTTCTTGTTCAAGCCTAAATAGATGATCAACAATCTGATTATCAATTCCCTTCTTATCTATTACTTCAAAATCAAATTCTTGCATTGGAAGGACCCATCTAATTAACCTTAATTTTGCATCCTTCTTCAACATCAGATATTTAATAACAAAGTGATCTATATGCACAATACATTTAGTTCCTATAAGATAAGGAAGATAAGGCCTAAATTTATCAAACAAATGCATATACTATCGCTAATTACTTTTTTTTGTAGTAGTATAATTAATTTGAGCTTTATTAAGAGTCTTACTAGCATAGTGTTTTACTTTGAAAATTTTATCAATTTTTTGTTCTAAAATAACCCCAATTGCATAATCATTTGCATCACATATCAACTCAAATAATTTCCCTCAATCGGGTGAAACAATAATTGGAGTGGTGATTATTTTTTCTTTTAACAATTCAAAGGAATTTATGCACTCCTGATTAAAATCAAATAAAGCATCTTTTTATAAAAGTTAGAATAGAGACTTAGTGATTTTTGAAAAATCTCTAATATATTTCCTGTAGAAACTAGCATGTCATAAGAGCTCCAAACTCATCTCACTGTAGTAAGAGGAGGTAGTTTAGCAATACCTAATTTTTTGCAGGATCTACTTCCCTACCATTTTTTGAAATTTAATGTCCAAGCATAATCCTTCTTGCAAACATAAATTGGCATTTCTCCCAATTAAAACTAAATTTGTATCTTCAAAGTGTTTTAATACCTTTCCTAAAAAATTTAAACATGACTAAAATAAAGTACCAGACACTCAAACTTCATCCATAAAAATTTCAATTCATTTCCCTACTAAGTAACAAAAAATGGATATCATGCACCTTTGAAAAGTTGCAGGTGCATTGCATAATCCAAAGGGTAACCATTTAAAAGAAAAAATCTCGTAAGGACTAGTGAATATGGTTTTTTCTTGATCCTCAAGTGCTATGGGTATTTGGTGATAACCGGTGTATCCATCCAAAAAATAGAAATATTTTTGCCCCGCTTACCTTTCTAACATTTGATTCAAAAAATGTAAAGAAAAGTGATCTTTCATGGTGATGAGATTTAATTTTTAATAATCAATAAAGATTCACCACCAAGTGACTTGTCGAGTTTAAATTAATTCATTCATTTCATTAACAGATACAGTCACTACCCATTTTTTAGGAACACAGTGGATTGGACTAACTCAAGCACTGTCCAAGATAGGATAAATCATTCCAGCATCTAACCATTTTATAATTTATTTCTTAAAAACTTCTTTCATTCTTGAGTTCATTCTCCTTTAAGGATCAGCCCTAGGCTTATGATTCTCTTCCATTAAAATTTGATGCATACAAATGGAAGGAATAACACCTTTAATATTAGTTATAGTCAATCCAAAAGCTTTCTTATAGTTTTTTAAAATTTCTATTATTTTTTGTTCTTGATGTCCAGTTAGGTCTTAGGATATTATATCAGTAGATGAGTTCCCTAGAAAAATATACTTTAAATGTATAGGTAGAACTTTTATCTCTAGTTCAGGAGGGTTTTCAATTGAATGACTGAAAATTTTACTGTTTTCACTAATCTTCAACAGCTCAAAATTTTCCTGAACATAATTTATATCCTCATTAATCTTTTCAATTATTTTATCTTTCAGATCAGTATCTTCTTCATAATCAAATTCTTATTGTTCCATTTTATCTTCATAATATTCATTGAAATGGCTATTACTTAGATGATTAAGAGTTTTCATTTTGAAACATTCATCATCTCTTCCTTTTGTTGGATATTTTATTGATTTTGATATATTAAATTTAATTTCCTTATCATTGACTCTCATGGTTAACTCTCCTTTTTTCATATCTATCATAGCTCTTCCAGTAACAAGGAGAGGTCTCCCTAAAATGATTGAAATTTTTTTATCTTTCTCCATATCTATCACAATGAAATCTACATGAAAGGTAACTTTATCATCTTTTACTAACACATCTTCTATAATTCTCTTCAAGTAAGTAATTGATTGATTAGCTAACTATAGAGTTATAGATGTCAGAGAAATCTCTCCTAAGTCTAAACTTTGGAAAACAGATAGAGGCATAATGTTAATGCTAGCCCCTAAATTGCATCAAGTTGTCCCATAAAATCTATCTCCTATTGCACATAAAATAGTAAAGCTATCAGGATCTTTGAGTTTTTGGGGAAATTTTTTCTTAAATATCATGCTACACTCTACACTAAGAGCAACAATCTCATTTTCTATGAACTTCATTTTCTTATTAAGAATATCCTTCATAAACTTTACATAGTTTGGCATCTATTCAAAAGCTTCAGCAAAAGGTATATTAATAGTTAACTTC
The DNA here is from genome assembly GCF_001263595.1 of Phalaenopsis equestris. NCBI lineage: Eukaryota > Viridiplantae > Streptophyta > Magnoliopsida > Asparagales > Orchidaceae > Phalaenopsis > Phalaenopsis equestris. Next base: position 7,572 of record NW_018220683.1, read on the forward strand.
TTGAATATTTTCAAAAAATTTTGAAATTTATTTATCTAAATTTTGTTGTCGAAGTCTCTGAGCAAATGGAGGTGGTGGTCATTTTAAATTGATTCTAATTGGAGAAATAGGTTTTTCTAAGTCTTGAGAAATAGGTTTTTCTTCTTTCTTTCTCAACTTCAAACTCTTTTTGAACTCTTGTCTCCAATACACTTCCACTTCTTAATTGGACAGCTTTAAGTTATTCTTTGTTCTAGTCTTTAGGATTAATTTTAGTATTACTAGGAAGAATTCCATGAGGCCTATTGCTAAGAGCATTGACAATTATCCTAATTAATTTTCAATATTTCTATTTATCGCTCCTTAACTCTATAATTGATTATCCATATGTAGCATCATTTCTTATATAGACAACTTCTTCTCCTTCAATTATTGGTTACTATTAAATCCTGGAGAATAAGTTGATCTATTGTTAGTACTACCTTGATTGTTCTAGTTTCCCAATGAGATCGCTTGAATGTTTCCCTATTGTTGATTAGCTCCACTAGAATTATTATTCCAGTTAAAGTTAGGGTGATTTTTCCAACCTAGGTAGAATATGAGTTATTGGGTTTATTGTTAATTGCATTTAAAGTCTCAAATATAGGAATGTTCGAATCAACCATTTGTCCTAATGAATTTTGTTCAATCACTGGAGGTGTTTGAGATAAATTCATTCCAAATTGATCTATCTTTCTTGATATTGAGCTACTTGAGATGTTGGCATAGAAATAACATCAGAATCATGAACAATGGATATTCTTTTAGGATTTACTCTTTCAGAAGGCCATTGAAAATTATTAGTAGTTATTTCTTCAATTAAAGAATATGATTCATCAAAAGATTCATCAAAAGGGATTCATCAAAAGGTTTTGACATTAATGAACCACCAACGACAACATCAATAATGGATCTAAGTGGTCCTATTGACCTATTATAAAATGTTTGATTTATTAACAAATCAAGCAAAGAATGATGTGGACACTTCTTAAGAAGTTCCTTAAAGTGTTTCCAAGCCTCGTATATTGATTCCCCTTCAAACTGACAAAAAAATGTAATATTATTTTTAAGCTTAATAGTTAAGCTTAACAGTCTTTGAAGGTGGAAAATACTTAGTCAAGAATTTATAGTCTTTGAAGGTGGAAAATACTTAGTCAAGAATTTTTATGCTAGGTTGCTCCAAGATCTAGGTCCTAATGAGTTCAACCACATTTTAGTTTTATCCCTTAAGGAAAAAGAAAAAAGCCTAAGTATAACAACATCGTTAGAGACACCACTATATTGAAATGTGGCACAAAGTTCTGGAAGACTTGCAAGATGTAAGTTGGGATCTTTAGATGGAGTTCCCCCATCTACCATCTGAATGATAGTAGGTTTTAATTCAACTGTGTTGGCTGCTATGATAGGAGTTTTTATACTACGATGAATTTCATCTACCGTTGAGTTAGCATAATCTCTTAATAATTTTTGTACATTCTCATCAATTTGATTTTGTAAATTATTATGTAAAGTATTTATCATTTTTTTGGAAATTGTGAAGTTCTTTTTGTTTTCTAATTTTTCTAATAGTGCACTCTAACTCAGAATCATAAGGTACTAATCTTTCAGATCTCGTACTACGCATACACTATTAAAGATAAATAAAAAAAACAAAAAAATACACAAAATATGTATATATATATATGTATATGTATATATATATATATATATATATATATATATACTATAGCTAATTTTATAGTTAAAGTAAAGATTTTCTTAAATCAAAAGGTTTCATTGCTATCCCAGGCAACAGCGCAAAAAACTTGACTCGACACGCGATTACACAATTATTTTAGTTTAGAAATATGGCCAAAAGCTTGACCTAATTTATATTTAGAGACTAATGTATAAAATTTAACATTATGTAAAGTTGATAAAATAGTTTACACACTATGGGTACTACGCAAGTATACAAATCATTTCAAGTAATATAGGGCTCTAATGGAGTCCTAAGTATCAATCCCACAGGGATAGGTGAAACTCTTATAGGATGACATCAGTAAAACTTTATTTAAACTATAGTTAACTTATATATGAAAAGATAAAAATTTTTGGTGTATTACCTAGTCCCGCATAATTAAAAGGGATGCTAAGTATGCTAAGCCAATGCAAAATGTAAATGCAAGACAATCTAAAAGGCTAAAATGTAAAGTTACCACAAAGTAATTCTAATCTAACAATGTATAGAAGAGTTCAAATTTGAATAAAACATCATTCCCTATACAATGAGTTTATAATCACTCTAGAAATAAATAAATTTTAATTATAATTAATGTATTATACCAAATAGGAGCATACCTATTATTTACCCTCTCGAGTGCATAAAAAACATTAGTTAATCCAGAGTTTAGTCCCTACACTTGTGGTTAGGCTAGAAAGATACTAGTTGGCACTCTAGAGTTCTCACTTACCCCTCACCTAAAGGCTAACATCTCTCTTTGGTTTCTAAACATTTGGATCAAATTGAAAAATTTAGTCTGCACTCTAAAATCATAAATTTTACACCCATCAAAACTTATTTCCCTATTTATTTGCACTTAACCCCATGGACTACATTCTCATCTATGAGACTAAATGTGATTCTTACTTTTTTGGGGAAAGCATAGCTCTTTTCGGGTCACTATGTTTCACAACATATTTTAACAAATCAATTTGTCAGAGGTAAATTAAGCATATAGTTTAAATAATCATAACTTATGAAATTAAAATTATTTCTACTAAACTACATTCCTACAAATAATTATTCTTCATTACAAGGAGAAAGATAAAGGAAACTACTCAGATCTCATAAGGAAGACAACAACACATGAATTTATAGATAAATATAAGTTTACAAAATAAGAATAAGTAAAATAAATATAATACACAAATTATCTCAAACTCCTTCACAAGAAATCCTTCTAGCTCCTTTGAATCACTCACTCTCCTTACAATTTCACTCCAATCTCACTTAGAACTATAGTGAAGATGATATCTCTCACTTCTCCTCTTCTCCTCTCCTCTTCTCCTCCTTCTCCTCCAAATCTAAGTAAGCCTTCAAGACTTTTTACTCTCTATGAAGACTCCTCTTCTTGCTAAAAGAACTCTCCTTTTCTCTCTCTAAACTCCCCTGTGAATCTCTAGAAAACTCTTTAAATAAAGCTCTCAAAATCACCAAGAGTTACATTAAGCACCCCTCCAAAATTTGTCTACATTCATTGAACCTACTAGAGTAACCACCTCTGGCGCCTAGGCGCCAGGTCAACATTGGCCACTTTGCTTTTTTTGACTCCAACTTTCTCTTTTAGCTATATTTAGTTACGTACAACCAAAAAACATCAAAAACACATTTCATTAAAGCGCAATATCATTAAAAATAAGCATTAAATGTGCAAATCGAAGTAACATATTTTAAGCATGTCAATCTTGCATTTCCAAAGTAACATATTTTAAGCATGTCAATCTTGCATTTCTTCTTTTCTCAATCATAATAATGCTCATTCTAATATTACTATTCAAATTCCCATCTTGGATGGAACTACTTGATTATTGAGTTTTTTGATGATGACATCAAAAAATCTTTCTTTAATATTGACTCAAATACATCTCATGGGACAGATAATTTCAATTAGCAATTCCTTAAAGATACCTGGAATAATACCAGCTACACTTGTATCAAGATGGTTAAACATTTCTTTAATACTTCTAAGCTTCTAATGCATTGAAACATTCAACCCTCGCCCTTATCTCTAAAAATCTTCACATTAATGAGCTGAATAACTTCATGCACTTTTAACTTTGTAATATCTCTTATAAAGTCATTGCAGAACTCATTACTAAGAGGCACAAAAACATTTTGCCTACTACCATCCATCAGTCTCAAGCTGCATTCATTATCGGTAGAGAAATTTCTAATAACATTATTTCTGTAAAGGAGCTCTTGTAAGGCCTCAATGCCTCAACCACTTTAAGAATTTTTGTTCTAAGATATATCTTAGGAATGATTAGACAAAATGGGCTTTCTTATTACTTTTATCAACTAGATAAAGACATGCAATAAAGATTTATTTGTTTCAATCATTATCAATAAAAAGCTTAAAGGCAATTTTCCCTCCTCCTTTTGTGTAAGACAAGGTTGCCATTATCGCCCTTCATTTTTACGTTAGTCATGGATGCCTTCTCTCAACTACTTGACATGCATTGGAATCAGTCTATATCTCAAATAGCAGGGAAGATTTCCCATAATATTTATGGTAATGACCTCTTGGTCTTTAGTAAAGTTATTTCCACTAAAATTTACAGATTAAGGCTTGTTCTACATACTTTCATGGAAGCATCTAATCTACAAGACAATTATGACAAATATTATATTTGTTTTTCCAAATTATTCAAAGAATAAAATAAAACATATTATGTCGGCATCCTTGGTTTCAAAGTTAAACCTCTACTTTGGGAGCACCTGAGCATTATCATTAATTCATCAAACATGAATTCTTTTACTTGTCATAAGTTTATGGATAAGATTCATCATTTATTGTCTTTTGCCAGCATCAAATCTACTATTAGAACTATTGATTTTATTAGTTATGTTCTTATATAAGAACTATGGGCATTAAAATGAAAATCTCTTTCCTTATTAGTCATTTCCTCTACTACAATTGCTTTACCAATCGTTTACATAACATCCCTTGGAACGCCACTACTAAACCCAAACACCTTTGGGAGATTATTGCTCTTGTCTTGAATCTTGAAATCGTTCACTAGATGTTTAAAGCCAAAATCCTTCGGAGAATTTACAACTCCAACTCCATTTTTATGGTTCCCTTTGATCTATGAAGAGAAAGAATATTTTTTCCTTCTAGAAAAATATGATAAATGTTGCCGGCTGAGTTAAATGTTGTCTTACTCTCATTATTATAATTTTCGATATGATATCATTCTTCTCTGACCCATGGTCGTAAGGAACATCACTTTATGAGAGGTTTAGTGATTAAATTTTTTGGTTTACTTGCTCTTCCTACTCTTGGGCATCTCATAATTTTTAATAGGTTTACTTGCTCTTCCTACTCTTGGGCATCTCATATGACCATAAACAACTGACATTTTCTTATCACCCATAATACTCTTTCAGCATATATATCCTTTATTCAAAATGTCTTCATTGTAGACTAATATAAATTGCCCTTGGAGGGGAAAAAATTATTTCTCATATTTAGCTACTTATTTTTTTATATATGAAGACCAACCTGATGTTTCATAGCACAAATTCATATGATTTAAAGGCAACTCTTTCAAGTTCGCCTCTTTCACTTAAAAAGCTATTATTATGGGGTTTTAATACTACTTATATTCTTTCAGCAAGAGGTATTCTTGTGCCCCTTCAATATGTTATTCACAAATTTGTTCTACATAAACAGTCTCACCCAAATTTGTTTTTTTGGATGCCAATTCACTTCCCTCTTTATTAAATAACAGTATTCCAAATTATCATCTTTCATTATGGTCGCGCTCGACACCTCTCTTCATGTTTGACTTGAGGAAATTTCAGAATATTCAAGGATATTTTTGTACTATAAGAATATCTCATATAAAATTTACTTTGTAAAAAAAAAAATAAAATAAAATAAAATAGAAGATAGAAAGTTCATAACATTTCCCTCTCATGTTAATAAAAGCTCCTTTCACATATTATTGTTACTAAAAACTCGAGTTTAAAATTTAGCCGGCCCACCAACTTGCCAAGTGAAAAAAAAAACAAACTTTAGCCCACCTAGACCGGAAAAAAATTGCGTACGTCAATCGTACGCAGAGATGTGTATGTAATAGGGTATACATGCGTTGTACGAGGGTTACATGGGAGTTACAAGAGTGTTATAACTTCCTTGTAACTTTCGTGTAACTCACCTATAACCCACACTTTTATTTTATTCATTGGGGTTACAAGATTACATCGGAATCCTGTGAAGTACACTGGAGGTACAATAAAATTATAACCCTTGTAATTTTCGTGTACCCGCACAACTTTTTTGCCACCTAAACCAAAGAAAAACGGCTTACCCAAAAGTTACAATAACAGTTTGAATTATTTGCACGAGTGACGAAGCATTTCGATATGTCCGGCTGTCACCCACTTAATAACTGCGCTGCAACCGAGGCTGCGTGGGCTGGCAGAGATTCTCCTTTGATTTTGTCGCTTTGTCAGCCGAACATTTTGGCTGCTGCGCCGACGACATTGCATGTGACCCGGCGGAAGGAATCCGAGAAAATTGCCTTGTATTTTTAGTCTTATTTATTTAAAAAGGGATTTATATTTAAAAAGGTTAGATGTATAAACTTATATATTAATGTATTAATCATTTAATAAAGCGATTAAGAAATGTAATGCAACATAAATTAATAAAAATAAAAGCGTCTCTTTCAACAAATTAATGTTATTTAATCCTGCAAAGATGAACCTTGTAGTGATTTTTGTTATAGTGTGTCTTCAGTTAGTCGAAAATTTCAGACTCATCTGGTCTGAAATTTGATTCCCCAAAGTATAGAATGTTTCTTGAATTATAGGCGCATGAATATAACTGGGACTCGTATCATAGCCTACGGTCATTCCTACTATATATATATATAATCAAAATTGTGTTCCACGTCCCGACTCATTGGTGCGAGCTCTGGCCTAAATCCCTCAGGTCGGGAGTTCGAATCCCGTGGGGCGGGCTTATCGGATCAATTAAAACACACCTAGGTTTCGACCCAATTGAGCGAAGCATTATTTAGGGCCCACCGGTTCAAATACCAGTTCCTTTTTTGAAAAAAAAAAATTTATA
>NW_018220683.1:14481-24169 GCF_001263595.1 Phalaenopsis equestris
TATATATATATATATATTAAAATAACACTCTAGATATGATTCATTATTGTTAAAATTAAAAATAGTTATAAGAAAATTTAAAATTACAGTAGAACTATGTAAAAAATTAATGTTGAACTCGTAACTTTCAGTATCGAACTTAAGAAGAAGAAGCTAATGAGATAGATCTTCGTAGATTTTCTTCACAATTAAGAGTTGTATTTCTATGATTTTCGGGTTGAAAATAATTGGAAAGTTACAAAGGGCAAAATATTTTACAGATACCTTTTTATTTAGAGTTATGTTGTAGAACATCTACTGAAAGAAATGGGAAGTTTAAACGGAGAAAATACTTTAAAGATGCGTTTAGTGTTTTCGTAAAGCATCTATTGAAATAATTAGAAAATTTCAATGGCGAAAATATTTAAAAGATAGGTGTTTTAGAGTTAATAGAACAAAAACAAGATATCTAATTATGAAAATGAGTGATACAAACATTTATCAATTAATATTATTAGAAAGAAAAATGATGCCAAAGTGTGATAAATTAAGTGTATTTGATTATTTCTTGAAAAAAAAGTGAAACAAATATGAGTATCTAAACTTCTAATAATAAGGTTGGGTTATTAAAATGAAAAAATTATGTTTGGGTAGAATGAATCAAAAGATTTATACATATCTAATTGTGGGTTTATTTTCTAAGTTTCAATGTATATGTCCAAATTGTGAAAGCTTATTTTTAATTATCTTATATTTGGTGATTATCACTCCAATTATTCCAATTGTTTCAATTATTTATTAAAAATAATTATATAATCTTTTTTTATCTGTTCCTCTTAGCTTTTGCCATAACATTATTTTATTTTCATTTTTGTAACACTCAACTTTGGTTTTAACAACTTCTTATCTAACAATAAAGGAATCCACATATTAACTTTAGCCTAATTATATGTTTATTAGAATGGATGCATAAAATTATTTTTAATTATATAACTTTGGCTTGTTGGTTCGTTGTTCTTGGTGCAGCTCAATTCCTATTTTGATCCTATTAACTTTAGCCTAATTATATGTTTCTTAGAATGGATGCATAAAATTAATTTTAATTATATAACTTTGGTTTGTTGGTTTGTTGTTCTTGGTGCAGCTCAATTCCTATTTTGATCCTTATTTCGTTGTCTAGTTGTTTATTGATTCTTGCCAGGTTCAGTGCTTATCCTTAATGTTGTTGTTGTTAACATTTGGTTCCTTGGTGGTTTAGTTATTTGTTAATATTTTTGTTTATTGTTGTTATTCTTCGTTGTAGCTTCATTTCTCTTGGTTTTGTTTTGTAGATCTGAAATACTCTTGCCATTCTTAAAGAGGATTGATATTTGATGGATGGCCAAACTTTTTCATTTTAATTACTGGCTTGCAATGTTGTTGATTCCATGTGCTCCCTCTTCTGCTTCTTGTTGATGTTTTGGATTGGTAGATGTTGCTGATTGGAGAAGTCAATTGTTAGTTTCATGCTTCCTTTTGTTTGTTTAGGCTATTAATTTGTTTGCTAAGTTATATTTTGAGTCTTTGGGGTTTGTTGTTGTTGTTGTTTATTTGAGTGGTAAATCGTTATTTTTCATTCTATTAAAATTAGGTGTGTCCCTCATCGTTTTCCTAAGAAAATGCATGCACACACAAACAGATTTTTGCATGAAAAAATATATTTCACTATTTAAAAATTAAAATAATAATATTTTTTATTTGATAAAAAAAATTAAGTAGTATAAATGACTTATTTAAATTAAACTTAGATTGATGTTAGTGACTAGCTAGTTTAACTTATGATGAACATAAATTGATAATTAAATTGAAATGTACATACATAAATGTATGAATATAAATGAAAAAAATACTTATGGACTTATCTGAACTTTATGTATTACTAGATGGGAAAACATTAATGACCTAGGCATTAGGCCTTTTATAGAGAGACCTTAACATCCCTTTTCCTTTTTAGAGAAATAGAAGAGAGTTGCTCTGCAAGAAGCTGTCATAAAATGAAAAGGTAAAGTGAACATATTTTTCATACTAGCTTAAGCTCCTTCCTCATTTCTTCTTTGTGCAATTTAATTTAATTTTATCAAATTTCTTATATTGCTAGCATGTAATATCAATGCTTATAAAATTACTTGGGTATGTTTGGATACAAGGCTTTTGATTGGAGAGAAATATTTCTACCAACTCCACTATTGGAGGTTTGAATCTCCTTTGATTATAGGCTTCTAAGTAATTCTCTCTCAAGTTTCAATGTAATTCTCTCTCAAGTTTCAATAATCAAAGTAGATAAGTCTATAATCTTAAACTACTTTAGACTAATTATTTATTAACCATAGGGAATACATCCATATTACAAAAGATAATTAACTAAAAGGACAATTTCTAATAAAATTTGTATTAGTTATAATTTTAGAGGATGATTTGGTTGAAAATATTCTCAGATGTATTTTGAAAATAATGTATGTGAATACAAAATATTTTATACACACAAACAATGAGAACACATAACATATAAAACTTAAAGCGCAAGCTATGAGAGTTTTCCATTAGCAAAATCAAGTTACATAGATGGGGCCTTATTATATAGAAGGTCAAGCACATCTCCAATCCACAAAACCATAAGATTGGGAGGTGGAGACTTGTGAGCAAAAAACTAATTGAGATCAAGTGACAGATTTTGCCAACCAATCAACATCTAAGTTTCCCGCCTTAGAAATGAAGGACCACTTGATAATAAAATTTAAGGAAAGAGAAGACACTAGCTTGAGATGATGACAAATCAGCCAATGAGTTGAATCAAGTTTCCCACAACAATTCCAAAGAGAAAGGGAATTCATGTCCAATATAATTTTATGGTAGTGAATGGCCTTGTCAATAGAGAGAGTAGTGACCAAAGCCTGGGGTTCAACTAAGAATAGAAAGAGAGAGAAAAAACAAGAGGAGAGCACCAAAATAGCAGCACCATTGTGATCCCTGAATACACCACCAACCCTACCACAATCAACCATCCAATGCCCATCAATGATTATTTAATCTACGCCCTGTCAAGTTTCTCACAATAAATTAGTTGAGGTAGGACCTTGAGGCAGCACCCTTATTGAAAGAGAAGAGACAGCTGTGAGGCAGGGGGCAAGGTGGGGGGAATTGACCAAAAAAAATATCCTTGACCCCAGAAAACTTAATCTTCTTCTACAAATAAGAGATAATGTTTATCGGCACTATTTTAAAGGGGTGTCCTTTGGAAGCTATTGATTGCCGGAATCGAAATCTCGTCGTCTGCTTCAGAAAGGTGTTTAATTTACATATATATATATATATATATAATTATAGAAAAATATGAAATCAAACTGATCCCATAATTTTTATAGTTTAGATCAAAGAGAACTACACCTTAAGTTATGTGTCTATCCTGAAAGATAAACACAAGACTTGAGGGTGAGGCTCGATCAAATAAATTAAGAAATATATGACATCTGTTTGGTCTGCGAAAACATTTTATTATAAGCCAACAAGTTTTCATATTTAATATGAAAAATTAAATAGGGTTTATATTAAGTTGGGTTTGAAAAAGTTTCCTATAAAGGCAAGCCCTTATAGTTAATTACATCTTAGATAACCAAATTCACCTAAAAACCCTTGATAAAAATCAGAGGATATTATCTTCAAAGAGTTCAAAGGATTAGGACTTTTCAACAAGAAAGGACAAAGGGGTGTGGAAGGGGAATGACTCAAATTTGGAACATTTTATTTTTGGAATCCAAAGGAAGAAGAACTAGGGGATGTCATAGATCCTGAGGAGAATCTCAGTGACTTCCCAAGCTACCTTATGGTTAGCTTTTGTTTAGAGGAGAAACAATTAAATGTTTCATCCTGCCAATTTTATTAAGGCTTACAATCGTGTGAGATGATCACACAAATAGCCTGGAAGATGTGAGGATTTAGGTCGTGATGAACGACAAACTCGGAGTCCTAAAACGAGTTAGGGCTTATATTGTATAGCATAATTATACAAAGGCCTAAAGATAATTTAACGATTTATGTTGCATAAACAAACAACCTCAAATTTTTATGGATTGATTGTTTAATTCTAAGGAGAGAATGGTTTAATTGATGTAGACAGATTTTTTTATTTAAGATGGTCGTGCTGCCCACAAAGCTAGCTCCAAACTTCTCATCGTAGAAAGTTTAAGTTTTCTAATGTGACAAGTCATGATGTCAAATCAAATATTTCTTATGGTCATGGTTATTTAAATTTTATGGGGGATATTAAAAATGATTAGAGCGACACCGGTTAGGATCCTACAGTTACCTCGTTCCGGCACCACTATTTTTTTTTAGATTTCACTTAGTCCAAATGAATTTACTAAACTCAACTCAATGAGTTTCATATTTTCATTTAGACCGTGGGAAATCTCGTTAGCAACCGTAGGTTACCTCCTTGAAGGGATTCCCGATCATTTGAAAGAGATATTCATTTTAATTTAGTTTCAATTTTTGTTTTGTGATGTTTGTGATTAAATTTTGAGTTGTCTTATATTTTGAATGTTGTGGCGGTAAATTTTATCTTGTTTAATTTTTAAATTTTAGTTTTGGTTTCAGTTTTATGGCTATCCTAACAGTTTTGGTTTTGACATGCAGGATGTCATCGTTGTTTAACATGCAAGTTTGAGGCAAGAAATACAGAAAGGTAAATGCAATAATTTAAAAGCGTACATGTCTCCTTCTCGACAATCCCACAGTTCATCCACCTGAAAGGTTAGTTCTAGCAGTGTGTTTATAATTTTGCGAAGAATTTAAATTGCAAGAGTAGATGAACGTATAACTATCAACCCCCAAAGTATGACTATTGAGTCTCTGAAGTTCTTATTGGATGATTTTAGAACAAAATATGGCGAATTCAATTTGCCCTTTAAAATATCCAAAAGATTTCAAAGTGTTCAGGGAATGACCCTGAACTACTTTGAGGATCTCTTGAATTCTTTTGAGTTCATCATTTGAACTTCACTTCATCATATTGTTTCATTAATTTCATTAATCATCCATGGTTAGAGTGTGACTACCCCGTTGCCCAGCGAAGCTTGACAATTGATCGAACTTTTTTGTTGTGATAGATTGTGTAAAATTTATTTAAATATAATCAATTGATATTTAGATTATACACAAGTATATGTATCATTATCAAGTAATAATAGACTTTCTATTTAAGCCCCAAATATCGATCCTATGGGGAAGGTTTAAATTGGAAATGACAAATTTGCTAGTAAATTCACAGAAAGTCAATTGAGATCACTGTCACTAATTTCAATTGTTGAGATGCAATCAAAATTAAATTTCTAAACTGTTATCAAATCAAATATGATAAATTTAAAACAGTAAATACTAATCTATTAACTATGTTTATGTAACGGAGATTCTTATGTGAAAAAGCATCCTTCCCACTACAATGAGGCTATGATAAAATGAGATGAGATAAATGTTCATAATATGTATTATGCCAAATAGGAGCAATTTTAATTCTCTATATTGATACAATGCATAGAAAATTATTGCCTAATCTCAGTGTTTATTCCTTAAATCTGTGGTTAGGCTAGGAGGATACCGGCTCCCCCCCTAGAGCTCCCCCTTCCCTTCTGCGAAACAATTTTATTATAAGCCGACAAGTTCCCCTATTTAATATGAAAAATTAAAAAGGATTTATATTAACCTGGGTTCGGAAAAACCTCATATAAGGGCAAGCCTTTATAGTTAATTATATCTTAGATAACTGAAGTCACCTAAGAAAACTCTCGATAAAAATCAGAGGATATTATCTTCAAAAAGTTCAAGGGATTAGGACTTTTCAACGAGATCGGATAAAGAAATGTGAAGGAGGAATGGCTCAAATTTGGAACAATTTATTTTTGGAATCTAAAGGAAGAAGAAGTAGGGGATGTCATAGATCTTGAAGAGAACTTTGGTGACTAACCTATGGTTTGGCTTCAGTTTAGAGGAGAAATATTAAAATGTTTCATCCTGCTGATTTTATTAATTAGGGCTTATATTCGTGTAAGACGATCACACAAATAGTCTGAAAGATGTAAGGATTTAGGACGTGACGAACGACAATCTCACAGTCCTAAAATATAGCAGAACTATACAAAGGCATAAAGATAAGTTGAGAATTTAAGTTGCATAAGCAAACAACCTTGAAGTCTTATGGATTGATTGTTTAATTCTAAGGAGAGAATGGTTTAGTTGATGTAGACATGTTTTGCTGTTTAAGATGGTGGTGCTGCCCACAAAGCTAGCTCCAAACTTCTCGCTGTATCAAGTTTAAGTTTTCTAATGTGACAAGTCATGATGTCAAATCAAATATTTCTTATGGTCATGGTTATTTAAATTTTATGGGGGATATTAAAAATGATTAGAGCGACACCGGTTAGGATCCTACAGTTCCCTCGTTCTGGTACCACTATTTTCTTTTGGATTTCGCTTAGTACAAATGAATTTACTAAACTCAACTCAATGAGTTTCATACTTTCATTTAGACCGTGGAAAATCTCATTAGTAACCGTAGATTACCTCATCTGAGGGATTCCCAATCATCCAATAGAGTCATTTTTAATTTAGTTTCAATTTTTTTTTTTGTGATGTTTGTGATTAAATTTTGTGTGATGTTTGTGATTAAATTTTGATTAAATTTTGAGTTGTCTTATATTTTCAATGTTGTGGCGGTGAATTTTATCTTCTTTAATTTTTAAATTTTAGTTTTATTTTCAGTTTTGTGGCTATCCTAACGGTTTTGGTTTTGACAAGCAAGATGACATCGTTGTTTAACATGCAAGTTCGAGGCAAGAAGTACAGAAAGGTAAATGCAATAATTTAAAAGCGTACATGTCGGTTTTTCTAGTTCCTTTCTAGTTCCTCCACCTGAAGTTCCTCCACCTAAAAGGTTAGTTCTATCAGTTTGTATATAATTTTGTGAAGAATTTAAATTACAAGAGTAGACGAAAGTATAACTATCAAACCCCAAAGTATGACTATTGAGTCTCTGAATTTCTTATTGGATGATTTTAGAACAAAATATGGCTAATTCATTATGCCCTTTAAAATATCCAGAAGATTTCAAAGTGTTCAGGAAATGACCCTAAACTACTTTGAGGATCTCTTGAATTATTTTGAGTTCATCATTTGAACTTCATCATATTGTTACATTAATCATCCAGGGTTAGAGTGTGACTACCCCGTTGCCAAGTGAAGCTTGAAAATTGATCCAAATTTTTTGTTGTCATAGATTGTGTAAAATTTAATTAAATATAATCAATTAATATTTGGATTCTACGCAAGTATATATATATCATTATCAAGTAATAATGGACTTTCTATTTAAGCATCAAATATTGATCCTATGGGGAAGGTTTAAATTGAAAATGACAAATTTGCTAGGAAATTCATAGAAATTCAATTGAGATCACTGCCACTTTTCAATTGTTGAGATGTAATCAAAATTAATTTCTAAACTATTATCAAATCAAATATGCAAAATTTAAAATAGTAAATACTAATATATTAAGTATGTTTATGTAACGGAGATTCTTATGTGAAAAAGCATCCTTCCCACTACAATGAGGCTAAGCTAAAATGAGATGAAATAAATGTTCATAATATGTATTGTACCAAATAGGAGCAATTTTAATTCTCTGTTCTGATACAGTGCATAGAAAATCATTGGCTAATCTCAGTGTTTAGTCCCTAAATCCGTGGCTAGGCTAGGAGGATACTGGCTCCCACTCTAGAGCTCTCACTTCCCTTCAACTGAAGGCTAGCTCTCGCTTGAGTTTTTAAACACTAAGACTGAATTGAAGATTTTATTTTGTCACCCTAAAGGTTCTCCAATTCTACACCAAACAAAGAATATTTCCCTATTTATTTGCACTTAATTCCATAAACGATGTTCTCTTTCATGGAATCAAATGTGTTCCTTACTCTGTTCTAGAACTCATACTCCATTTCCCGGATCATATGTTTCACAACACATTTTAATAATTCAATTTTGGTCAGATCAAAAAGTATTAAATTAAGAGTGGAGTTAAAAAATCATCACAGTTTATTTTACAATTTAATATTGGCACATTCATATTATCTCTTCATTTCATCATATCTCAGAGTAGGGAGAAAAATATAGGGAACTACTTAGATTTCATGAGAAATAAATAACAAAACAGAAATTTCATATATAAAAGAAAGTTCATACAACACTGATAAACAAACAATACTTATCTGAAAACTTTTTCTCAAAGCAAATCCTTTCTAGCCTTTCCTTAGAAATGCAGGAAGAAGATATCTCTCACATTTTTCCTTCTCCAACACTCTTACAGAAATTTTCACACTAAATTTTACCACAAAAACTCTAAACTATGAAAATAAAATCACTAATTGACTCTAATATGGAAGGGGAATGGAATGATGGGGTGCGAAAAAAGAAATTAGAGGAGGGAGTGAAAAATATAGAGGGGCTCTTTTTTTGATGAAATTCGGCCCCAAATAGAGCCCAATGCTAATTCTCCAAGAGGTGCCTCCAAAAACTCTTCAAAAAATTTTCCAAATACATCGGACCTTCTAGAAATGGGGTCTGCACCACGTTTGGTACCGTCGGTGCTGGTCTGGCGCCATCGACACTAAGTAAAAATTCTCCGCGTTAAATTGTTTTGCGCCGTCGGATCTGCCCTCGGTGTTGCCGGCGCTAAGCATTTCTTCAAAAACATCATTTTGCCTCCAAATTTCATCCTTTTTTGCTTTCTTTTTGCTTTAAGCCCTCAAAATCAACAACATGCAAGAAAACATCAAAAACCCTTCCATTAAAGTGCAATATCATCAAAAATAAGTATAAGATATGGGTCTAAAATGCATATATTTTTGGTGTATCAAAATCCCCCAAACTTACATGTTACTTGTCCTCGAACTCCTTTACTACATACAAAATATGACTTATGATAAAATCCTTAACTCTTAGACTTACATATTTTAGTTTTCCAAGTATAATAGTATAACTTAAGAAAAATTCAAAACAACTCATGTTAATACTAAAGGTGTAAAGATATTTAATAATTAAGTCTAAGTCTTCTGATCCTCTATTTCTTTCAAAAAAAATTGCAATTTGTTATATTAAACTCACTTAGCAAATTCATATGAAAAAGAACTTCATAAAACTTTATTAATAATTAAGTTAACATTCAAATAAAAAGTTTAGAAAATGTGTTCAAGTCTTTTTCCTTAAGTTTATTCAAGTGAAGTTAATTTTTAATTAGGCATCGCTTCAAGCTTCATATATGTTTATTAGGATTACTATATCTGGATACTCTTTAATGATTTTGAACTTCACTATCTTATTCTTAAAGTTAAAAACTTTTTACATTTCTTTGCTTAACAAATTTATATTGACTTAAGGATTTCATAAAGTTTAATTCTTTTCTTTTTACATGAATCTTTTAAGAATTTTAATACTTCAAAAATACAAGTTTCATTTACTAAAAATAGAAAAATATAGTCTTATTATCTTTTACCAAATATCTTAGCCCCTAAAATTAACCTTTATTATTGAAAAATTTTACTTAAATTTACTATATATTTAGAAACATAAATATAGTTATCCAAAGTTAGCCTCTAATACCAAAGGTCATATTAAATTTAAAATTTT
>NW_018220683.1:24657-27405 GCF_001263595.1 Phalaenopsis equestris
ATCCAACTTCTGCTGTTGATATGGAGTAAACACATTACCAACCTTTACCAACCCAACCGTACACGATCTATGGTGGTTTCCGACACTAAAGCATGATCATAAGCAGCATCATACTCAAATTTCTGGCAAATCATATCATCAATGTGAGCATTTCTGGCCTCTATATTTTGCATCTTATGATTCATCCTCAAAATATCTCTTTGTTGTATCATCATCTGATCCAATAACTCCCTGTTACTGGGGTCACTTGAAGTAGGCTCACTAAAAGTAGGGGTCTATCCCTGGTCTGTCTTCCAGATCTCCAATCAACATGAGACTCATAAGTCTTGGTGTTGGCAGGCCCAATCGGTCTCTGAGGCTCAATCCTCTCCTAATCAGGTCTAAAATCAACTCATGCCTGCTCACAAAGTGTATAAATCAGAGCAGGGTGCGCCAATCCACTGGTGGTCTCTTCCAGAGCAATAAATCGAGTGTTCATATAAATGATAGTGCCTACATTTATGTCCATCACCTGCTGAATGCAGAACTTCAGGATCCTATATACATGGTCACTTCGCTATGATGATTCGTTGGAATCATCCTCCCAGAAATAAAATAGTGTCAGGCTCTAGTACTACATTTAACATAGAAAGGGGAAAGTTAACTTTAACTCCATTTTTTATTTTCCAAGCCCCTTTCTCACTAGTCAGAAAAAAAATAACTTCATCCTAAGCTTGACCAGTAACAGAAAAAGAATGATACTGGCATCTATACACATCTTCTACAAAATAAAACTCATTTACTTTCTTTGAAGTAAATTCTACCCTTTTTCCACGAACAAATACATAATCATCAGAAGCTTCAGGAAGGTTGGCATAAAATTTCATTACAATCCCAGCTATCGCATCAATAGTAAAATAGCAGAAGTTTTCCCTTTACCAAGCAATAATCAAACGTTCAACTTCTCCTCCTGGATTTTTAAAACCTCGGTCATAAATTACTTTCTTATTTTCACAAATGATATGAAATCGAGCATTGACTCTAAAGCTAACGAATCTCAGCTCGTCATATTCTACTTTCCTTTTGCTCGATCTAGGTGTCATAGGGAATCTAGAAATTTTGAAAAATCCGAATAAATTCTAAAATTCCAAAAATCAAAATGTAAAACATTTTAAACTTCAAATCACTATATAAGAGTTCATCACCAAAGGTTTTTCTCAAAATTTTCTCAAAAATTTTTTCATATTTTCGGATCCATGCAATGTGAGATAAATCCTTGGTGAAAATCAAAAAAATTTTATTTAAAGTGTAGCTCTTACCTAGAGAAGATGAAATCCGAAGTCTTTTAGCCTCTAAATCGCCTCAAATCCGACCGCAATCAAGCCCTAGCCGCCCAAACCAAAGGTTGAAGATCACTTAAGCGTAAAAATGGTGGCCACAGTAAAAATTGCAAATTTTTAGGGGATAAAATCTGTTGTCGGGTCGAGGGTACCATTGACGCGGAAGGCCCGAAAATTTCATATTTTGATTTTCTTTAATTTTCAATTTCCTATCGACTTACCCCAAAATTTTTAGTATTTTAAACACAACTTTTTATCTAACAATAATTCACAAAATAAATCATTTCACCAATATGAATTTTTACAAACAAAAACAAACTAACTTTTATATATGAAAGTACACTTTTTACAAACACAATTTTTTAATTACACAATCACACATATTAGACAAACTAATTATAACTCAGCGTTGAAATCAAGTCACAACACTAAAACCTGTCACAAAACTATACACACAATTAAAGTTCATAATTCTAAAGCAAAAAGCAAAAAAAAGTAAATTAAATTAAATCCACACAATTACGTCAAATATATATAATGTTCTAAAATAGATAGAGAATTTAAAGTCTTCATTTATTACGCCTCTTCTTCAGTGCTTTCTCCTCCTATGATATCTCTCATAGATTGGTAATGAACATATAAGTTATAGTAGGATTGGTACGGAAATTGATCTGTCGAATTTTCTTAGATCCACCTTTTTTCTTTAAACATCTGAACTAACCCTTCTTCAAAAGTTCCAATGTGAACAAAATTTTCTTTCATTCTCCAATCTAAGTGATCAAAAAGGTATTTAAGATCTCCTACTGCGTTCATAATACTCTGAAGTTCCCTTTCAATTTTCTTCAATTTCTTTTCTAAAGTAAGCGAACTTCCAACTGTTGGTGGTATTAATGGAGTTGAAGCATGTGAAGATTGATTCTAATAGTTTCTAATACTTCATTTCTATTTCCACAATAATTCTCATCCAAAGGATTCATGGGCTCCCAAGGTAATAAAGTTTTTTCCCAATTTTCATATGGAACTTAAGCTTGACTGCAAATCAAAAAGATGGTAGATGGATGTCAAAGTCCATAAATCGGTCCATTAGCAAGGATACCCATAATAGATTTAAATATAATAGACCATGTATCAATGGGTTTTTCCATTTGAATGCAATAATTTAAGATAACACATTCTTTGGTAACTCTACTAATTTTTATAGTAGGGAGTTATTTTGCAGCAATAAGGAAATGTCATCTCTTCGAAATTAGATTAAGTAATGAAACTAACATATCCTTTATCTCGTATCTCCCACATATCACTTTCATCCGTCAAAAGGTTATACACATCTTGCATCAAATCTCATGTAGGAATGAAATTTGTATAATGACATATTAGAATGTTATCTATCATATACAATCTATCATATACAATTCATTAATATGGTACA
>NW_018220683.1:27450-28458 GCF_001263595.1 Phalaenopsis equestris
CCTTACCTCGTACGAACCTTGAGTAATGAGTAATTCCATGTAAGTTTGCATAAAACTCTTTCACCACAGGTATGACAACCATAGACGTAGTGTAACACAGAACTTCCCAAAGCCTTTGTAGAATGATTTTATCAATAGGACCAGTAGGATTGATCACTCCATGATTAACAAATCCTCTTTCCTTGATCAATCTCCTCTTCCTAATAACTTTATCGTATAATTGCTACGCATCGAAACTAATAAACTTTATTTTGTTGAAAACTCCATACCTTAAAGTATTTCTGGTAAAGTATTTCTGCCTTAAAGTATTTCTGGAATTGGAAGCCATGGAATCCAAAAATAGGAAGTTATTAGGCATCCAAGGATGTTCTAAGGCATTTTTAAACTCGTCCCGGCTATTATTATGAAGTGAAATCGCGCCAAAACCCGTCAAAAGTCATCTAAAACTATCGAACTGCACTCGGCGTCGTTGGTGCTCCCAATTGGCGCTACCGGCGTTGATGTCCGTTATCTAGGGCGACGTCGGCGCAAGTGGCCAAAATTGTTATTTTCATTTTTTTTATTCAATTTGATTCCAAATTTTCCTCCAATACCAATATTTGACTTAATTTATAATAAATGCAATTGTGTAGGATTATTATCTACTAATATATAAGACACTTAACAAACCAAATAGTAATACCTAGCAATATAAGTATGGGTTGCCTCCCAGAAAGCGTTTGGTTTAACGTCGTCAGCCCGACATACAATTGGTTTAGTTAGGTTGACTTAACATTAAAGCTTCTTTAAATTGAGGTATGTGCCCTTCATAATAATGTTTCAAATGATGCCCATTAACTTTAAATATTTTTTTAGTGTTAGAATCTTTAACAACAAAAATTCCATAATGATAGACTTTAATCACATTAAATGGTCCAACCATCTAGATTTTACTTTTCTTGGAAACAATCTAAATCTTTTATTATATTGTAGAACTTCTTGTCCAGGTTCAAATTTCTTCTTAACAAT
>NW_018220683.1:29372-33557 GCF_001263595.1 Phalaenopsis equestris
GATTCTTGATATCAGGTGGTAGAATGTCACTTAATATAGTTTACTATATCAGCATACCACGGTACATCTATTTCATCAATAGTATATAAATGTTCATCAGTGAAATTTTCTAAAATTTCATTTATAAAATTAGTTAATATTTTTATTTCTATTCTAGACAAATGATCAGTTATTTGATTATCATCTCCCTTTTTATGTACCACGATAAAATCAAACTCTTGCAATAGAAGTATCCAACTAATTAATCTTGGTTTAGCATCTTTCTTTTGCATCAAGTATTTAATAGCAGAATGATCTGTATGCACTAAACATTTAGTTTCAATTGAATAAGATCTAAATTTATCAAAGGCATAAAAAATAGCTAATAACTCTTTTTCAGTAGTAGTATAATTAATTTGAGCATTATTTAGAGTTTTACTAGCATAATATATAACTTTAAAAACTTTGTAGTGCCTTTGTCCTAATACAACCTAAACAGCATAATCACTAGCATCACACATTATTTCAAATGGTTTCTCCCAATTAGACGGTACTATTATAGGTGCAGTGATTAATTTTTTCTTTAATAATTCAAATGTTGTTATGCATTCCTCATTAAAATCAAATTTCATATATTTTTTCTAAGAGTTGGCATAGGGGTTTAGTTATTTTTGAAAAAAAATTTATGTTGCTCTTGTAAAAACCAGCATGACCTAGAAAACTTCTCACCCCTTTAACATTATTAGGAGGTGGTAATTTTTCTATAACTTGAATTTTTGCAGGATCTACTTCCATGCCTTTTTCATTAATTTTATCCCCAAGAACAATACCTCCTGCAACGATAAATTGACATTTTTCCCAATTTAAGACTAGGTTGATTTTTTCACATATCTACAGAACTTTTTCTAAATTATTAAGGCATAACTCAAACGAAGTTCCAAATACAAAAAAATCATTCATAAATACTTCCATTCCATGCTCTATAAAACTGCTAAAAATTGACATAAAATTGCTAAAAATTGACACTTTTTGCTCCAATGACCATAATTCATCCTTCCTGCAATAAAACATCAAAAATACCCTTCTTTAAAGTGCAATATCATCAAAATCAGTGTAAAATAGGTATGAAAATCTCAACATATTTTTCTTTGGTCATATATCCATCTAAAAAGCAATAGTATTTGTTCCCAGCCAATCTATCCAACATTTGGTCTAAAAAGGGTAAAGGAAAGTGATCTTTTCTGGTGGCCATATCTAATTTTCTTTAGTCAATACAAATTCGCCAACCAGTAACTTGTCTTACTGGTATTAAATCATTCTTCTCATTTTCTTCAACAGTCACTCCTTTTTTCGAAACACAGTGAATTAGACTTATCCAAGCACTATCTGAAATAGGATATATAATTCCAGCATCTAACCACTTTAAAATCTATTTTTTAACAACTTCTTTCATTATTGGGTTTAATCTTCTCTGAGGATCTGCTTTAGGTTCATACTGTTCATCTAATAAAATTTTGTGCATACAAATTGAAGGACTAATTCCTTTAATATCTGCTAAAATTCATCCAAAAGCCTTTTTATACTTTTTCAACATCTCTATCAACATTTATTCCTGAATTTCAGTTAACTCATAAGATATAATAATAGACAATGTAGATGACTCTCCTAAAAGTACATATTTTAATTGGGCAGGTAATATCTTCAATTCAAGTTCAGGCGGCTTAATACTTAAAAGAATAAGATTTTTACTATCAATTTCCAGCAAGTCGAATGCTTCAAATTTGCCCCGAATATAATCTAAATCTTCTTCTTTTACTTCATTTTCAGTATAAAAAATTTCTCCTTACTTTAATTTATCTTCAAATTCATTCTTAAACTGCTCATTACTTAGATAGTCAGCTACTTCCATCCTGAAACATTCATTATCTTTTTCTATTGTAGGAAATTTCATAGCTTTTGTTATATTAAATTTCACTTCTTGATATTTAACTCTCATCATTAATTCTCCTTTTTGCGCATCTATTAAAACTCTCCCTGTTGTGAGAAATGGTCTCCCTAAAATAATGGGAATCTCTTTATCTTCCTCTATATCCAATACTATAAAGTCTACAGGGAAAATAAATTTATCCATTTTTACTAGCACATCTTCTATAACTCGTTTTGGATAAGTTATTGATCGATCAGCTAACTGAAGAGTTACAGTAGTAGGGGAAATTTCTCCCAAAACTAAATGTTTAAAATTTGTTAAAGGCATAAGATTGATACTCGCTCCTAAATAACATAAAGCTTTTCCATAAAACTTTTCTCCAATTGTTGCACAAAGTATAGTAAAACTACCAGAATCTTTTAATTTTTCAGGAAGCTTTTTCTGAATAATAGCACTACACTCTTCACTAAGTGCAACGGTCTCATGATCTGTAAATTTCCATTTCTTTTTTAATACATCATTTATAAATTTAACATAACTTGGCATTTTTTCTAAAGCTTTAACAAAAGGAATATTTATTTTTATCTTCTTCAGGATTTCCAAAAATTTTGTGAATTGTTTGTCTTTATTCTTCTGTTTCAGTTTTTGAGGAAATTGAGGTAATGGTTCCTGTTGATCATTTTCCATTTCTTCCTTTTCTTCATCAACTTCAATTTCTCTTTGGATCCTTGTTTCAACTTCTTTTCCAGTTCGTAATTGAATAGCTTTAATTTGCTCTTTATTTTGATCTTTTAGATTAACTTCCACAGTACTTGGAAGAATTCCATAAGGTCTATTACTAAGTGCAGTAGCAATATGTTCTAATTGACTTTCAATATTTCTAATAGCAACCCCTTGATTATGTATTTGATTTCCCATATTCAACATTACTTCTTCCATCATCAACTTCTTTTCATTAACTTGTCACGTGGGTTAGGGTTGGAGTTAAATCCCGAAAGATAATAAGGTCAAAAATTAGGATTTCATTGTTTGTTCAGATTTTTGGATGGATTCACTGAATTATTATAATTATTCCAACTAAAATTAGGGTAATTTTTCCAACCACGGTTAAAATAGTTAGAAGAGGGATTGTTCTTTTGATTATTTATAGTGTTTATAGTTTCATAAGATGATTGAGTATCAATAATCTGTCCTAATGAATTCTCCTCTAATATTGGTGGTACTTGAGAATAATTCATTCCCATTTGATCAATCTTTTTATAAATAGCAACAATTTGAGATGCCAAAATAGACATTGCATCAGAATCATGAATACTAGCTACTCTCTTAGGATTTACCCTTTTAAAGGGTCATTGAAAATTATTAGTAGTCATTTCTTCAATTAAAGAATATGCGTCATCAAAAGGTTTTAACATTAATGAACCACCCGCAACAGCATCTATAATAGATCTTAGTGATCCTACTAATCCATTGTAAAATGTTTGAATTATTAACCAATCAGGTAAAACATGGTGTGGACACTTTCGAAGAAGATCTTTAAATCTTTCCCAAGCTTCATATATCGATTCCCCTTCAAACTGACAAAAAAATGTAATATCATTTCTAAGCATAGCGGTTTTCGACGGTGGAAAATATTTAGCCAAGAATTTTTGTGATAGCTCTCTCCAAGTTCTAATAGATCCAGGTGCTGCGAAGTTAACCAAGCCTTGGCTTTATTCCTTAATGAAAAAGGAAAAAGTCTAAGTCTAAGAATATCATTAGACAATCCGCCATATTTAGATGTAGCACAAATTTCAAGAAAACTAGCAAGATGTAAGTTAGGATATTCAGTAGGTGATCCTCCAAACTGATTATTTTGTGTCATTTGGATAATAGCAAATTTAAGCTCAAATGAATTAACAGCAACATTAGGATTTTGAATTGTCAAGTGAAGTTCATCTGCTGTCGGATTCGCATAATCTTTTAAAGGTCTTTGTCGATTTTCATTTATTGGATTATCTAAGTTAATCGTCATTTCTTGTAATTTCTTAATTTCTCTTTGTTGTTTTCAAATTTTTTCTAATAGTATGTTCTAATTCAGAATCGTAAGATACTAAACCTTCAGATCCAATATTTCATATAAACAAATAAAGTAAGCAAAGTAAAACACTCTAATAAAAATATTTATTTTTAGATTTTTTTTATTTTTAAATTTTTTTATTATTTTTTTTAATAATAATATTTTATGGTATATATATTATCTCTAAATTTCCTAATTTATCAAAACTATTTAATTCAAC
>NW_018220683.1:33914-45937 GCF_001263595.1 Phalaenopsis equestris
ATGAGATAATCGTTCATAATATGTATTGTGCCAAATAAGAGCAATTTTAATTCTCTACCCTGATACAGAGCATAGAAAATCATTGGCTAATCTCAGTGTTTAGTCCCTAAATCCATGGCTAGGCTATGAGGATACTGGCTCCCACTCCAAAGCTCTCACTTCCCTTCACCTGAAGACTAGCTTTCGCTTGAGTTTTTAAACACTAAGACTGAATTGAAGATTTTAGTCTGTCACCCTAAAAGTTATCCAATTCTACACCCAACAAAGAATATTTTTCTATTTATTTGCACTTAATTCCATAAACGATGTTTTCCTTCATGAAATCAAATGTGATCCTTACTCTGTTGTAGAACTCATACTACATTTCCCGGATCATATGTTTCACAACACATTTTAACAATTCAATTGGCCATATTGAAAAGTAAATTAAGTTTGGAGTTGAAAAGTCATAACACTTTATTTTACAATTTAATATTGGCACATTCATATTATCTTTTCATTTCACCATATCTCGGAGTAGGGAGAAAGATAGAGGGAACTACTCAGACTTCATGAGAAAGAAATAACAAAGCACAAGTTTCATATATAAATGAAAGTTCATACAACACTGATAAAAAAATAATACTTATCGGAAAACTCTTTCTCAAATCAAATCTTTTGTAGTTTTTCCTTAGAAATGCAGGAAGAAGATATCTCTCACTTTTCTCCTACTCCAACACTCTTACAGAAAGTTTCACACTAAATCTCACACTTAAAAACTCTAAACGATGAAAACAAAATCACTAATTGACTGGAATATGGAAGTGGAATGGAATGATGTGGTGTGAAAAATGAAATTAGTGGAGTGAAAAACGTAGAGTAGCGCTTTTTCTGATGAAATTTGGCCCCAAATAAAGCACAAGGTAGGTTCTCCAAGAGGTACCTCCAGAAACTCTTCAAAAAATGGTCCAAATACATTGAACCTTCTAGAAACGGGGTCTGCACCGCCTTTGGCGCTGTTAGCGCTGGTCTGGCGCCGTCGGCACTGAGTGAAAAATTTCCGCGTTAATTTTTTCTGTGCCGTCGGCGATGCCCTTAACACTTCCGGCGTTGAGCATTTCTTCAAAAATGTCATATTGACTTCAAATTTCATCTTTTTTGCTTTCTTTTTGCTTTAGGCCCGAAAAATAAACAACCTGCAAGAAAACATCAAATTACCTTCCATTAAAGTGCAATATCATCAAAATTAGGTATAAAATATGGGTCTAAAAATGCATATATTTTTGATGTATCAACAATTCAAATATCCTGAGGATAAGATACTTAATCAATTTAATACTTTACTTAAAAGTTATATAGATGAATGCCTTAAGTCATTAAAGATTTGGTGCTCATCGCAAATGGCTTGAAGTGTTTAAAGATGTTAAGTACCAATATTATTATCTTCTAAATTCTATCAACTGAGTTTAGACATCGAACCTAGGTCACTACCAAGCCCTTAAAAATCATAACAGGGGAAATTGGTGGTGGTTAAAATTTTTGGTTTAAGTGATACTTATTCTTATTAATAGATCCCATAAACATCAATTTTAGGCTTAAGATAAGTAAATTATCATCTCCCTGGCGCCCACTACTTGAGAATCATTAGATCTTAGTAGACTTCCAAATCATAAAAATTAGGGAAATTATGATTTTGTTGATATTGTGAAGAGGTGGTAAGTGAGTTTCTACATTCTAATCCCATTGTATTCAATCATCTAAACATAGTTATTAAGATCAAAATTACCTATTTTCTCTTTGATTAATCCTAAATTTTGATTAAGGCACCAAAATCTAAAATTACCACTTTGCCCTTAGAGCTTTCCATTTTATAATTCTTCAAGAAAAATTTAAATGGCCTTGAAAATATTTGAGTATCCCATCCATGGATTAATTAAAATACCAGGGAGGAAAATATGATTTTCCACAATTTGATTTTATTTAAATAACTATTTTAAAAATTGGATTTTTCAATGTTAATTTATAATTAAGCCAAAAATAGAGTTTTGAATTATAGGAAAATTATTGGAGGTTTTCCTAGGTCAGAAGAGTAATCAAAAAAAAATTTATGATATCTTTTTTGAATAATATTGTAATTATTATCATTATTTGAATGTTATTTATTATTTTTTTAATGATTATTTAAACACAAAAAAATATTTTAATACTCAAAATTTTTTAAAAAATTTTTATTAAACCCTTATAAGTTCTAGAAACTCAGAGGAACTTATATTTTTATGATTTATATTTATTTTATTGTAATTATTTTACTAAGAAAATATGGAAAATAGATTTAAGGCCTCTAAAAATTTAGTTTAATTTAGAAAAATCATAAAAAAACATTTTAAGGGGTCCCAAAAGATCAAGGAACAATTGTAAACATTTTGGTCTATTTTTTAAAATTTTAAATATCTTGATTATTTTAATTAACTTTTTAATGCAAAATATACTTTAAAAATAAAATATTTTCACAAAAATGGATTTTATTTTTATTAAATGCCCCTAATCACAAGGAACTCAAAAAACTATTTTTCTTAATTATTCTAAGCTTACTTAATTTAATATTTTAGTTGAAATGATTCTTATGAACAATGTAAAATTGATTTTGTTTTTTTTATATTTAATTTAAACAAATTAATACAATGTAAAAATATTTAATTAATTACAGAAGGATACAAAATTATTCAAATCATCACAATATTTTCCCCAAGCTCTTCTGACCAGAAGAAACTTAACAAAATTGATCCCATAATTTTCTAAGGGATATTTTAAATTATATGATTAAATAAAGCTTTAAATTATATGATTAAATAAAGCAAAAATAGCCACTTAGGCTTGAAAATTAGGGTTAGAAGTATAGAAGTGTTCTCTAACTTTGGAAAAATCATAGAAGATGCCCACTGTCATGAGGAACCAACCCTAAAAATTTCAAGTCATGGTGGTTAGTATTTAATCATAATGAATTAAAATACCTCAGAGAGTATGTAATTAATTAAAAATCATTTACTTAGCAAATAATTTTTATTTTTGGTCCACTTTATTCTCCTCTATTCACAGAGTAAGAGAGTATTTTTTTTTTATTTTTATGATTTTTTTAGAGAAAGGTATGGATTTTTGAAGATCAGGCATTAAAAATAATTCATAAAATCCATATTTTCTTACTTAAACACGCAGCGCCACCTCATCCTACGACGGCTCCGAATTCACACGCGGTGCTCCGCCATTTGACGCTGTCATCCACCTTAGCTACCACGCGGCCTGCCTTTTTGCACCAAAGGTTGGTTTGGCTTGATTCCCTCCATTGATGAAATAAACGCGGGATCGGACGAGTCCCCATTATCGTACCCAAATGACCTAACCCGATAACTGTTCACACTAAAACCTTAAGATCTTCGCTTAGACTCAACCAAATTGCATGGGGTTTGTTTCTAAGCCTTCATCTACTCAAGAGGAACATATTTATATGGTTTATCAAACATGTCAAGCCATTACACGTGGAGAATCAAAAGAAGCTCGGGCTAGAGTTAGAGCTCAATACCTTTATCTGAGAGGATATCTGAGAGGATATGGTTGTGGTAGCTTTGATTGGGTCCAACGAACCTCCAGATGAAGTCTAAAGCCCTGGTGAATTTTCTAGCTATGTTTTTGACCATGCTCGATTTCAGGTGTTGGTCTAGAACTAGGTTAGGGGCTATTTGAGAGGGGGCTTTTTGGGAGATCAACTCCTCTCACTGTGAGGATGGTGTGTGCACAATTAATTGGAGTTTGGTTCACTGTGGGGCTGCGGAGAAATGTGTCATGGTTTCGACCTGATTTTGATCGACCTAATTTTGATCTCAAAATTGAACTCTCACAGGAGGAAGCAGATGAGGAAAATGGTTGTCTTGAGCTGATAAAGGCTTGGAGAGTCTCTTGTGAGATTTTGGCAGAGTTTCCCAAAGATTTTTGTAAGCTCCCTTTCGGCAATGGAGAAGGTGGTTTAAATAGAGGGGCTTAAGGTGGAGCTCAGGGCTTCAATTTGCGTTCAATTAAGTGCTTATGTGGACGGCTTCAAAATGCCAAATACCAATCAGAGCTGGACACATTATATGGGTGAAATTGGGTTTAACTTAAGAGATGGGGTCTCTCGATTTTGTTGTTTTTCGACCACTAGGCGGCTGACAAGGCCAGAGATGGTGGCCAAAGAAGACAGGTGAGCCAGGGAGAGGGTTAATTATGATTAACCACTAATATTTTGTCATGATGGTGGAGATATTTTGGCTTAGATCGAAAAATGGGATGAAATCCCTTAATTTAGGGAACCATTGGTCCATAGCCCACCTTGGCTAGTTTAGTTAAGTCTAGGCTAGTTACTAGGGTGTATTTGGTGGTTGTGGAGTCATTAATTTGGTCACTTGGGCATGGCTTAGTCAATTTTGGTGCATGGGTTCAATTTGAGTCAAATTGGCTTGAAGTTGGGTTTGGGTTTGGCTAGCCATGACATTGAGCCCAATTGATCGATCAATTTGGTGTAGATGAATGTTATAAAGAGTTTAGAAAAGATTTGGAGTTATTTTGAATTGATTTGGAGGATTTTGCCATTTGGTCAATTTCGGGATGTTGGGTTAGACTTAAGCTTAGGTTGAGCTAGAGTTGGGTTAAATCCAAATTGATGGTTGAAAATGGTCTAGGGGAATATCATGAAGAGTTCTCAACATCCATTAGGTGTCAATTTTGGGGTTTCGACATTCAATTAGGTGGCATTAGAGACATAGCCAAACTTGGGCAAAGTTGGGGGTTTTGGTCCAAGTTGATTTTAGGTGAAAGTGAGGCTTGACCAAGGCCAATTTATGCTTCAATTTTATGTGTGCAAATGTTTCGAAGAGTTTATCATGCACAATTGAGGCAATTGGAAAGATTTGGGGGTCAATTGAATGGGATTTTGGTTTTAGGCCAAATTGGGGCTTTTTGATTTGGGTTGAAATTGGACTCAAATGTGGGTCAATAGGACTTGGATTTGGTTTGAATTGAGTTTTTTCATGATGAATTTGAGTTGAGAATTGAAATTGGGGGAAGTTTGGATGAAATTTATGGAAATGTGAGATGAATTTGGCGAAAGTGGGTCTTTGAGAGCAATTTGGGGCTTTTGGTCAAAATTGGTCAAATTGGGCTCAATGGAAGAGTTCAAATTGGTTTTGAAGACATTTGAAATGATTTTGGGTTTTGGGAAAGTTTGAGTCACCAAGGGCATTTTAGTAATTTTGGTAAATTTGGGGTTATTCTGGTAATTTTGGCAATTTTGGGTGGCTTTGGGCAATTTGGGTAGTTTGGGTGAAATTGAAAATTTTGGTCAAATTTGGGGTTGGGGTGTTTGGGTAATTTGGGTATATTTTGGGGGGAAAGGTCAAGTTGGGCAAAGGCTAAGAGGTGCCAACCACTCTATATGAGTCATGGACTAATGGAACCCTCATTTGGGTCCTCTATGTACTAGTCTTAGCCAAATCCTAGCCTAGGACTAGTGGGTCTAAGGGACCATTTACATGAATCTCCCAAAAGTTCAAGGGATCAAAGTCAACAGGTTTGAGCTTAGGGTTGTGAGTGGGTTGCAAGTGTGTGAACTAGCTCCAGACCAACACCTAAGTTCAACACTAAGGCTAAGTAGTCATATGGGGACTCTCCTTGAGCTCCCCCATATTGGCCCCGCCTACTAAGTGCTAGAGGTTAGAAACAATAAACAATATGTGGGTTAGAAACAATATGTGGAACTTCAAGTTGAGAAAAAAAGAGTTTAGAGTTTCTAATGATGAAGGTTTCTTTTTTAGTTCTCTAAAAGTAGTTAATAGGAAATTCCTATGACTAGACCCTAGGCTACTAAAGAGGAAAAACTAGACCTCAACCAAAAGTGAGGTTAATAAATGTACCCCCAAAAGGTGTGGTGAGCCGAACTGGTACACCGTACTTATTAGCGTTGACCGACGAGATCAACAATACCAATACGGAATTCTAAGTCAACAGACCTAGAATGAAGTGTAGAATTGAGTGACAGTTGTTTCCACTTGGAAGCAACAGATACTCTCGCTGGCGAAAAGAAAGGCTATTTCGAGGACAATCGTCAGGCAAACCAGCAGTTCCGAAGAAGACTCGATTCGAATTGAATATATCAATGAAAGTTTGGATTTTAATTTAAAGATTTAAGGATGTGAAATTATGCGCGAGGAAACCAGATTGAATGGAAAACCAAGCGTAGAGAAGGGGATAGGGCGTCGAAGCCTGCCCCAAAATATAAGGATGGGAATAGGGCGTTCAAGCTTTTACCAAAATGTAAGGATGGGAATAGGGCGTCTAAGCCTACCCCGAAATGCAAAGATGAGAATAGCGCATCCAAGCCTACCTCAAAATGCAAAGATGGGATGGGAATAGGGCGTCCTAGCCTACGTTGAAATGCAAAGGTGGGAATAGGGCGTCCTAGGCTACCCCAAAATGTAAAGATGGGAATAGGACGTCCAAGCCTATCTCAAAAAGAAAAGATGGGAATAGGGCATCTAAGCCTACCTTGAAATGTAAAGATGGGAATCAAAATTTAGATACTGACCCGAGAATATCATGCACATAGTGTAGAGAACTTGTGGTGTTGAACTCATAGATATGTGGCATGTGAAGATTGACATTGGTGAGGAAGAAATTCTTAAGACGTTGTACAGAGTGTGAAACTCCAGGGGATGTGAATAAGTTGGTGCAGATAAGATGCAGATAAGAAAAATCGTGTTGCACAAGCAAAGAGTAAGAGGCCTCGAACCTGAGAGAAACAAACTCAAGAAAATTTATTTTTCTTTTCTTATTGTCTTTATCACATTTAATTATCAAAGAAAATTTTCAAAAATTAATTTTCGTTGGTGGATTTTTAAAACATTATTTTATTTAAATTTTGTTGTTATCAAAAAAATTTTTATTGTTTTGTTCTTTATTCATTGTAGTTTAGAACAAACGTATGGTTTTGAGGCTCTTAATCCATCGCACAAGGGAAATTTGACAAACATGTCAAGTTCTGAAGGAAATTTCATTAATTTGCTTAAAACAGGCGTTATAAACTGAATACATGTTGAAAGTATCAAAAGTACATCTGAAACATCTCATGCTGAATACATATCATATATGCTGCTTTGACGCAGTACAAAAGGTGACAAAAACGGTCTATCTGTTCTCCATGGGACGAGCTCCTGATCAAGCTGACTTACTAAGCAACGCTCCAGGATAAAAATTCTCTTTATGTGTAATTAGAGGTGCAACCCTCTCATAGCTTGTATGGACGCAGCCCCTCTAGCTCCGAATCTGGTCGGAATTTGTATGGCATCTTGTTGCTATCCATCCTTCTGAAAGTCAACACTCTGCGTTTTCATACCCCTGGGATGCAGTGCTTGGTGAGGTCGGCTCTATTTCCCTTGAAAATCAGTACTGAACCTATCGGTAGTGGAATCTCAATGGATCCCTCGAACTCCCCAGGGCCGATAACATCAATCTCTTTTCCGAATAGTATATTGCTCTTGCTCATGAAGGAGACCATGCAAAAAGGCCTCACAAAATTATGTTGGACTTTATGTGGGGGAATGCCATCTCCCTCATCGTAGATAATGATGATACGATGATGCAACTGTTTAGAATGCAATCAGTTAGCAGTATACTCTATCTAATCATTCTCTGGATAATTCACTTTATCTCAAAGAGCATAGGATCCACCTCATCATTTCTTAAGATGCCTGGGGGATTCTCTTGTCTATCCTTGGTAAAATTATTCCAGTAACCGCATTGAATGGTGATCTTGCATTTTCCTCTCATCCATTTTCGTGGCTCAAAATAAGTTCTTTCCATCAGCAGGCCAGCCCGACCCCTGTCTCTTAAATCAAATATGCAGTCTAAGACTCTTCTTTCATCATTTTCAAAGGAGAATTCTATGTACAGCTCCAAGATTTCCAAGATATTGATGATATTTTCTCAAATTTCTTCGTAAAATTCAAATTCTCTCATTTTAATTTTGTTTATCCTTTCCAATTCTGTTGTGGAGATCCTTTGAGATCGTTGAAGCGGATCTATCATCTCCACATCTATAGTATACCACGTCTGACTTGGCTCCACAGGTAATGGACTAAGCTGTCTCTCGGCGACCCGTGTCAACAGCTACAAATTCTTCAAATGAACTGTTGTGGTTTAAGTGTAGAACATTGCACGTCGGGCACTCCATGAATGCCCGTCCTGTCGATGACTGAATAGGAACTTTGACGTTGCACATTGGACAACCCTTGTAAAATTCATCAGATACTTCATATTGTATTTGCTCCGTAGAGAATTCAAACTCATCCTCTGTAGCGGGAAGACTGGCAGAGTTTCCCTCATGCAAGGGTTGTAAATTTTCCCCTCAAGAATCGGGGTAAGTAAATTTTCCGCCTCTTCCAGGTGTCTTCTTTCTTCACGTAGAAAAGCTTTGTGTCTGCGACGATCAACATTTCGGCACTGAGTTCTTCTCAATGATAGATCTGGAAGTCTCTCATTATTAGTGCTGACCAGGTTTCTGGTTGGTTTGGTTATCATGGATGGTAAACGGCTAGTTCCCTCCATCAGATTCTGTTGTGTTACTGCTTTCTTCCTCTTCGTAGAGGAGTCTTCTTTTGCACCAATTCTCAAAAGCGATGGTAACCCTTCTTTTTTTTTTGTCGGCTAACTATGTCCATCAGGGGCCCTCATAGTTAACATTGACCTGACCAAAGTCCAGGTCAAAGTCTATGATGTCGCCCCGATGCGCCCTTTCCTTGTTGAGTGCGAGATTCAAACTATCCTTGAAAGCAATAATCAGCTTCTGTCCTGACATTTTTTTTGCAGATGACAAAAAAATCATCAGCGCGCTGAAATTTAGTGGGAACAAGAACGAAACATAACCTTCATTAAAAAGACTTTTAATATGTAAGGCCGCAAAAGTTTTTTTAATTATTGTTTTATTTAATTTTAGTGAAATGTTAAACTTAAGAAACACAGAAGAGAAAAGACTGAAGTGAGCAATTTCAAAATTTTCATTTCATTAAGATTAATCTTATTACAAAATTTTGGACCCAGTCACAGATGCTTGGCCAAATAAGTAAACCCAGAACAATCCAGATATCAAAATCTCATTTTAAACAATGTCACATTGCATAATATGTTTTCAGATATCATCCATTGATTGGCAGCATAGGTCTTTCGCCTTGATAATCCACCAGCTGGTAGGCTCCTCCTGAATAGACCCTTTCTACGACAAATGGTCCCTCCCAAGTTGGTTCAAACTTTTCACCTACCTTGCGGCATGCAAGAATAGGCCTTTTGAGAACAAGGATGAGGTCACCAACTTTGAACGTCCTTGGGAGGACCAATTTGTCATGAGCTTGTACCATTCTTGCTTGTTATAGCTCCAAATTTTGTTGCGCTTCTAGTCACTTTCCCTCGAGACTCCAATTCCTCAAGCCTGAGTTTCGCACATTCTTCTATTGTGAGCTTGTCGGCAACAATGACTCTAAAGGATGGCGTATGGACTTCTAGCGGTGGTACATCCTCGGACCCGTATATGAGCGTGTAGGGTGTACATTAAGTTGGAGTTCTGAACATTGTCCGATAGGCCCACAATGCTTCAAACAGTTTGTTATGGATCAATGGAACCCCCATTTGGGTCCTCTATGTAATGGTCTTAGCCAAACCCTAGCCTAGGGCTAGTGGGTCTAGGGAACCATCGACATAAGTCTCCCAAAAGATCAAGGGATCAAAGTCAACAAGTTTGAGTTTAGGGTTGTGAGTGGGGTGAAAGTGTGCGAACTAGCTCCAGACCAACACCTAGGGTCAATCCTAAGGCCAAGCAGTCCTGTGATGACTCCCCTTGAGCTCCCCCCTATTGGCCCCGCCTATTAAGTACTAGAGGTTAGGACCAATATGTGAAACTTCAAGTTGAACAAAGAAGAGTTTAGAGTTACTAATCATGAGGGTTTCCTTTTCTAGTTCTCTAGGAGTAGTCAATAGAAAAATCCTATGGCTAGACCCTAGGCTACTAAAGAGGAAAAACAAGAACTCCACCAAAAATGATGAGGTCAATAATGCTAGAGAAGACATTATGTGAATTTAACAATACACCTTCATTACCATGCTTGGTAGCGTCCCAAGACATCCATGAAAACCAACACATATAAATAAGAAAAACTCTGATAATAGCGTTTGAAGATATAACCCAATTAAGACACCAGTCCCAGTAGATGAAAACATCCTTGCAGGCAAAATATTCCTCAAAAGGTCATAAAAATAGCTCCAAGAATGATAAGTGAACCTACAAAATAGAAAGAGAAGAGATAGAGAATCTTTCTCACATATGCTTAATAGGCAGATGGAAGAAAGCCGAAGACCCTTGAGTTTAAGGATATCATCTGTGAGAAGGAATGAGTGAAGAGCCTTCCAAGCAAAAAAAGGCATGGAAGTTTTTAATATTTTACAATATAACCAAACATATTTATAATGATAAGCAGTCAGATTTAAACCATGAGTAATGATCCTGGGCATTGAGGCACCAAGGTATCCTTTAAAAATTAGCTCTTTTTTTCAAAGACTATCAAAAGGCAATTTGCAAATGGAAGAAGCATGCTAGTGAGACACCAACTGATTAAGCTTCAGAATGTCCTAATACCCATCACTCGAATAATAATTGACATATATATTCAGTTCAACAGATTCACCAAAAAGATCAACTAAACGCCTCTAAGGAGACCAATCATTAAACCAGATGCATAAGTTCCCTTCTCCCAGATCCCATTTAATAAAAAGCTCAGCAACATCTCTGGAGCCATGCTGACCTCAATTTTGTGAGGGCTCACTTTACTCACGTACACATCACACATTAAACCAAAGTCGTGCCTTTCTTGAGCCCCACCAGTGCAAGCCCAAGCCCCCAACCATTGGTTGAGTGGGTTTAGGGTTTTAAACCAAATTGACCGCCATGGGCTAGACATGTCCTAGGTCACCCAAATCAATCCAAAAATCTAAGGGCTTGTCTATGGACCCTGTGAACCACTTTGACCATGAAATATACCTTAGGAGAGGTGTCCACCTACATTGATCCCTAACCTCACCAAAGGCCTCGCTAGCCCTACCAAATCCTAAAAATCGCTTTAAACCCTAATGCGCCCTTTTGACCCCAAAATTTGATAGCACCTTGGGTTGGTCAAAAATCAATTGGGACCACATCCCCTCGAATGGAGCCTCACCCAACATAGCCATGACACCAAACCATGTAGGGGACTCAATTGCTACCATGGGTCAACCCCCCATAATTCAGTTAATTGATTAATTAATTAATTAGGTAGATTTTTAAATCCTATAAGGGTCTAGTCTAAGAGAAAACCGAACCCATTTAGCCCAAATTCAAAATAAAAAGAGAAGACCCAACAAAAACTCATGGCCCATGCCCATTCCTAAGGAGTCACCCATGACATAATACTTATTTATCAAGACACATGAATATCACACCAAGCCAAACCAGGGTAAATCCAATCCTTAATTGGTGAGCTTGGAATCACCCACCATGACTCATTGACAGTGACTTTTTATATACCTAAAAATACAAGAATTTGACACCACTACTAGAAGAATTAAACCCTCGATAATGACGCCAAAAACTTGATGCAACTTTTAATATGCAAGAATTTATGAACCCAGATTTATATATTAATAATAATTTTGTAAAGTCACAATTTCAAACGCAAGTATACGTATCGCTCAAGTAATACAGGGCTCTAGTGTAGTCCCATTTATCGATCCCACAGGGAAGTGAGGTAAGAGGTCCTTAGTCAAATTCTAGTCTATTACAATTAGTCCTTAGTTAGGAATGTCGATTAAAATGATGTTTTATCTAAAAACTACTCCTAAATGCATGTGTTAAATGTAAATATAATAACTATAACTAAATGTAAATATTAATTCTAAAGATAACCCTTTTTGGATGAATTGGTTTGGAGAATTTTGAGATA
>NW_018220683.1:46323-54334 GCF_001263595.1 Phalaenopsis equestris
CATTATTTCCAAACAAGAAGAGAGAGTAAGAGAAGCCCATCACAAAGCACGAAGAAAACACAACAGAAACTTGATTTAACTAAAGCAAATCCACTAGATAAGTATTTATAAAAATCAAAAGATAATGAAGAACACAATACTTAGCTTTTTCCCTTTGAAAGAAAGATGAATATCTCTCCCACAAAGTCTCCCACCGATCCATGCAATGCTAGAACATCTCCTTACAAATTCTCTCAAAATCCCCTCTCCAATCTCTCCAAAAGGGTAGAAATCTACATTTCTACTCCTATTATAAGAAACCGAATATTTCTCCACACTTTTCCTAACATTCCTCTCACAAAGAACTCCTCTTTTTCTAACTTAAATGAATTCTTTTAAAGTGTAGGGATGAAGTTTGAAGAGTTGCCACAAGAACCCTTCTAAAAAGCGTCCAAATGCATTAAATTTCGGCCCATAACTGCCAAAAGTCGGTCCATAGTCGGCCTGGGTGCCGGCGGCGGCTCTCATGGGTGCCGTCAGCGGCTCGAGGGCACTGTCGGCGAGCGTTTCTGTCATTTTTCGATCTTCTTGAGTAAATATCGGCGTCGGCGCCATTTTTGCATCGTCGGCGTCATTTTGGCGTCGTCGGCAAGCATACTGCGGAGCTCCACCGTTTGGCTCCGTTTTAGCTCTGTTTCGCCCCATTTCAGTTGCATTGTGTTCCTAACAGATAACTCTACAAAATAAGATAAAAACAACCTTCCTTTAAAGTGTAATCTCATTCAAAAATATTCAAAAATTATAAAAGAGATTAAGCATCGAAAGACTTATCGAAAGGTGACAGGGCAAAATTTCATTTCTTGCTTGTTTTTGCTCCAAATTGCACCGTTTTTGTTTCTTTTTGCTCCAATGACCATAATTCATCATACCTGCAATAAAACATCAAAAATACCTTTATTTAAAGTGCAATATCATCAAAATCAGTGTAAAATAGGTATAAAAATCTCAATATATTTTCCTTTGGTCACTCATCCATAGGAAGGGCACATGTCACCAAGCCCAAACCCCCTTGGACCAATATTTGATGGGTCGAGCTAGATAATATCTTATCTGTATTATCCACCTACAAGGTCCCCAATCAACACAAAGCTCCCTTCCATGCCCCCCTCATCTCCATGCTCACCACCATGAACAAGTTCATTGACACTTGCGAAGTTTCATTCCATTGCTCAAAACCCTATAAAATGCCTCTGAGAACTTATGAGGAGCCCCCAAGCTTATTCAATCATAGGAAAGCTCTATCATGGCCTCTCATGGCTAATTAAGGAAAGAAACTGAGAGCCACTACACATCATCAAACTCCTTATTCAGTGTCCCAAACTTTTTCCTCTTAACATAGAAAATGTCCCTCTTGACCTAGGCAATTGATCCCCCATCTCCTCAAGTGTTTTGATTTAATGTTTGTCGTCAGTTTCTAATACACAAAAATGGACGACATTAGATTATCGTCCACATGGGACAAAGAACCGAGAACCATCTACAATTAAACCCTACGATCTCACTCGAATCTCAACCAAATCACTTGGGGCTTGTTCTTATAACTTCATCTAAGCCAGATGAACTAATCTATACTGTTCAATGAGAATGGAGTGTTCATTTCTTTCATAAAAGACCAAAATCAAGGCTAATTTTTTGGATTTTGATCTGTACCTTATTCCCATATGAGTGGCCTTGATTGGGCTTAATAAAGAGCCTTGCCTTGATGTTACGAACCTCCTCCTTATTTTAATTTGAGCTAAAATTGGTCTTAACTAGAAGCTAGATCAAATTTTGGCTCGAGTTAGTGTTGTGATTGGTTGGAGAGCTCAATAAGCCTTAATTTTGATTATGAAGATTTTATTGAGGCTCAGAGAAGCTTTTGGCAAGTTTATATTTGAGTTTTGGGACCTACGATAGCCCTGGAACCTTTAGGTCTAAACTACATCAAGCCTTTAAACCCTAAGTCTAACCTAACCTAGACTAAACCATCCTTTTAGGTCTAACTAAACCAAAACCCTAGGTCTAACCAAAATTAGACCTAGCCCAACCTTAAGGTCTAACTCATCTTAGACCTAGCCCATCCCCTAGGTCTAAGCTAAATTAAACGAAGTTCATCCTTTAGGTCTAACTCATCTTAGAACAAATCTAAACCTTAAGTCTCACATAACTAGATGTAGCCCAACCTTTAGGTCCAACTTACATTAGACCTAACCTAAACCCTAGGTCTAACCCAAATTAGACCTAACCTAATTTTAGGTCTAACCCATCTTAGACCTAACATAAAACCTAGGTCAAACCTAAATTTGACCTAGTCCAACCTTTTAGGTCTAACTTACATTAGACCTAACCTAAAACTTAGGTCTAACCTAAATTAGACCTAGCCCAACTTTTAGGTCCAAATCATGTTATACCAATCCCATCCCCTAGATTCTAACCAAAATTAGACCTAGTCCATCCTTTTAGGTCTAACCAACATTAGACCTAAACCTAAACTTTATGGCTAAGTTAAACTAGACTTAGCCCAACCTCTTAGGTCTAACTCACATTAAATCTAACCCATATTCTAAGTATAACCTAAATTAGACTTAACCCAATTCTTTAGTTCTAATCAACATTAGACCTAACCCAAACTCTTCGTCTAGTCAACGCTAGATCTAACCCTAAACACTAGGTCTAACCTAACTTAGATCTAGCACAACCCTCTAAGGTCTTACCTACATTAGACCTACACCATAAGCACTGCACATTGGACCAAACACCAACCTTAGAACTAACCCTAGGCCCAACTAACTTAGAACTATCCCAGATCCTTTAGGTCTAATTTAAATTATACCTAACTCCAACCTCTAGGTTTAACTTGGGCTGGACCTAATTTCAGTTCAAAATCCCTCAAGATCTAGCTTAATGACTAGGCCCGCAATTACGCAGTAGTTTAGCTTTCAAAAGATGGCTAAAAACTTGACTCAATATATATTTAGCGGCTAGTGTGTGAAATGAATGTAAAGTTTGATTTATAGTTTACACACTAGAGGCACTACGCAAGTATATGTATCGTTTCAAGTAATATAGGGCTTTCTTTAAAATCCCAGTATTGATTCACAGAGAAGCGAGGAAAGAAATACCTTAGGAAAAGTTCTAGTCTACTACTTTCAGGTCTTAGTTTGGATTGTCGATTAAGATGATGTTATATCTAACAACTACTCCTAAAAACAAATATTAAATTTAAGGATAAAAACTATTCCTAAATGCAAATATTAATTCTAAAGATAACTTATCTAGATAAATTGTTTTAGAGAATTTTGAGATGTAAAAATGACCATTCTCAGGTGCAACAAAATAGAAACTGTGAAGGAATGAAATGCATAGAATTTAATGTGGTAGTGAAAAATAGGAGCATACCTATTATTTACCTCTTCGGAGCATAAATAATCTTTGCTAATCTAAAGTTAGTGTCGGCATGTATAGTAGTACTGGTAGGTTCTAGTCTCTCGCTCCTAGATTACCCACTATGCCCTCTCTATAAGACCTACCATTGACCCTTAGTTCCAATCACTAGACAAAATTAATGAAAGAATCTAGTCTGTCACTCTAGAAACATCAATTCTACGCCCATCAAATCTCATCTCCCTATCTATTTTCACTCCCCCTCGAATGATCGCCTTTGCTCTTTCCAAAGTGAAATGTGGTTGTACTCAGTTGAGAATTACATCGCACTCCCAGGTCTTAATGCAATTACAATGGACTTTAATATTACAATAGGCCAAAATTGCAATGTAAATGAAGTTCAAGTGAATACCATCACATTAATAATAAAAAACAATTCTAACATGCGTTCCAAAACATTTATCCAAATCATAACAAAGGATAAGTAAATGAAAATAATGGCATAAGCAATAAAAGGATTTTATAGAATTTTGTGAAGGAACATATGTCTACCTACCACTAATCCAAGTGTATAGATGCGCTTAGTATTCTATTAGTTTTGAGCAACTATCTGTCACCTAGAAACTCCTAATAGAAACAGATCTTTAAATTATATTTACTTAAAAGTTGCATTGCTGCCCAAACTACATAATCATAGCCAACCAGACAATGTGAGTGCACTCAAGTTGTAAGATCGCCGCTCTCTCGAGTCTTAGTTTCAATTACAACAACTTTTAGCATAATCTCTTGTCACTTAAGTTATGTCAATAAAGTCAAGGAGATATTGCTCATCTCAGGAGATTGAAATCGTTCTATAAGAAAATGAATTTTTCTACACGTCACTAATACACCAAAAAATGTGCAATTTTATGTATATATTTTATGTTTAAATTTAGTGATATTGCACTTTAAAGAAGGGTATTTTTATATTTTGTTGCAGGTATATTGATTTTAGATATTTGGAGCAAAAAGTGCCAAAATGAGCAAAAATGAGGAAATTTGGAGTAAAAATGTAATTTTTTAGCATCCTGGCGCCAAAACTAGCGCAATTTTTCAAAGAAGATGCACTAGAGGTGCCAGAACTGGCGCCAGAGGTACCAGAATCCAGAAAACAGTGCGGAACTCTAATAAAATGGCACCGGAGGCACTAGAGACGAATTAAGATGAATTATGGAAGTTGTTAACTATTTTTTAGTGGTTCTAGAAGGCTCCAAGAAATTCAAGTTCCTCATGGACTGATTCAATGCATCCAGACACTCTGGAAAGACTTTTGAATGAACAGATATGTCTCTTGGATGAAGAGATTTTTCCTTCGATGTGAAGAGGTGTGTCTTATGGGAAA
Source organism: Phalaenopsis equestris (assembly GCF_001263595.1). NCBI lineage: Eukaryota > Viridiplantae > Streptophyta > Magnoliopsida > Asparagales > Orchidaceae > Phalaenopsis > Phalaenopsis equestris. The sequence goes on from NW_018220683.1 coordinate 51,107, forward strand.
AAGGAGGGAATTTTGAATTCCTTTGAAGACAATGCTGGTGCGCATATAGTGAAGTCTAATGAGGTCTTTTGTGAGTGGTGGAGAGTGTGTAGGCAAGTGGCATGAGAGAGAGGCGTGAGGTGTTGTGTGAGTGTGGCGTGAAAAGTTTTGGAGGAAGAGTTAGGTTTTTCTTCTAGAGTTGTAAGAGCAGAGGAAAGGTGAGATTTCTTCTTCATTACAATTTTTAAAGAGAATTGAGTGTGATTGTAAAGAGAGAAAGTGCTTAAATAGAACTTTAAGAGATTTCTTTAAGAGATTTGCTTGAGGAAGAGTGTGAGATAAGTTGTGTTCTTTCCTTTCTTTGTTTTGTAAACTCGACAACAAAAGGTTAGGTCAACAGGTACATGATTGATCAGGCCAGTGTTCCCTTTATAAGAATCCCAGCAAGCGATCCTTGCTTGGGCGGGGGTACCACCTCTTTGATTTGGTGAGTAGCCCCTCCTGTGAGCGGTCGAACAGGCACTCGCATCTACTCTTCATGTTGCATGTTTGCCTGTGCAGACGCGACTATCTCTATGTGTTGGGACCACCTTGTCCTTCAGTGTACTTGTTGCTGACCTGGTTGTCTGAAGTAAGTGGGTTCCTTGGTGGGGTCCTTTGGGGTCTGACCCATGAGGTTCCATTTCCAGGCGAGGAATTTGGTCATTAATTTGGGTTATTGCTGCCCTAAGGACCTCGAATTGCACCATCATGAGGGTCATTTGGGCTTGCAAGTTTTGGACTTGTGCATGGACGTCCGGTTAGGCAGCATCTCTACTGGGTTTCATGCTTGCTATCTCTCTTTGGGATGTTTCTCTTTTGTAGTTTTTACCACTTCTCGTTTGTGGCATGATTCATGCTCACCGCGCCACCTTTTAAAATGTTCAGTCCTAAATTGTCCTTCATAAACAAGCCCCAAGAGTTATTATCGGTTGAAGGAGGAAAGATGGAGAGAGAGCAGAACAAGTTTAGAATTACCCGTAGAGAGATATGGGAGATGGCCTTTATTTGTATTTTTGCCTCCAATTTATAGAATTGTGTTTTTTACAATTAAGGAAAGGAGGGAGTAGTTATGGATACCACTTTTAATACAATTAGTGTTCAAATCAATTGTATATATTTCATACAATATCGACATTACAATTTGAATTTTAATCTGACGGTAATTGGTCGACCGACTTATTTGAATTAGGTCGATTGAGGTTACCGTTTGAATGGCAACTGCACCATGGGTTGGTCAACTGAGACACCCGGCTGAGTGTCGATCTCATCTGTCGTGGAGAAAGTGGGTTAGTCAGTTGACCGCAATCAAGAATTCCTGCCTGCACTCTAGTCGATCCGGACTGCAAGTGCGATATGTCGTTCAAATCTCTCACCATAGTGTGTCAGTCGATCCTTGATTACGCAGTTGGTTATGGGACGGTAGGATGCCTCGATTGTCTGGTCATCATCAACACCATTCAATTGCTTTGAGATCCATTCAGACAGCTGTGGTGTATGCACTGACCTAGTGATTTTGCAAAAAAAAAGTTCAATTATAATACAATCATAGTTGTACCATGTATATTCCTCAAGTATTTTACTTATTGAGTTGTAGATGATAAGGTATATTTGAAAGGACACGAGGCTCTGTGTAAAATATAGTGATATTAAATTTATCCCTTTGGACCAACATTCAACCCAAACCTATAAAATTCACTTGGACAAAACAATCAGTAATTGTTGTCAAATATCTTTCTATTAGATTGGGTCGACTACCTCTTCTAATTAAGCGGACAAAAACTCATGACAATCTAGGACAATAAAATCAAGGAATCCTGATTAGGTTTGTTATAATTCTCCCCACCATCTGCATTTAAGCTCACAATGATGAGTTCTCAATCTAAAATTTAACTTACCGCTACTATTTGGTGAATAATCAACACCCAATAATTAATCGCAATTGTCTCATGTTATTGAGAAGAATAATTAATTATAAAAAGTCATGCCTATGAAAAAACTCGACCCTGGAGATTAAAGTTAGCTAACGGGATGCCCCCGCATCAAGTACATTTGGCAAAAGTTTGGGCTAGCTCACCTGGTGAGAACCTCTTATCAACTAGCAGGAACTCCAAATGCACACACTTAACATCATGATCAAGCAAGTATTCTTCTTGAGCGGATGACTAGTTAAAAAAGCCTTAATACAACCTCTGGAAAAGTTAGCCCTTGTTGTAAGTGCTTCAAGCATATTTAGCATTTAATGATCTCCTATACTCGGTTCAAGTTTATATTAGCATTAATTAACTTGATTCAGACATATTCATGATCAACTTGATCCAAATAAACATGAATGTACATAATCAATCACTTTGAATGAACATAATACAAATTTTTGTCATGAAATATGATTTTGGCTTCAACTCAAAAGAATAAAAAAAAACTTAAAAATATTATAGAATTCGCAATTACTAATACTTAGACATTAGAAATTTATCCAGCTTAAGAATCTGGAACCAACCTCAAATATTCCATACTGGCTATTCACTTACTCGAGAATTAATCAAAGCAAGCATGTATATATATATATATATAACGCAAAAAAAAATCCATTTTTTTAGCACCAACAGAACTACTCTATGTTCAATAGAATAAATACAGCTACGAAGAAAAATATACCAATCTTACATGAAAGGCCCACCATATTTGCTGAAAGTTTAGCTTTTTCAAGAACAAGATCACCAACAACAAAAGCACCAGACCTTTCAAACAAAGAATAAACAACTTAAGATAGCTGCTAAAAGGCATAATTAGTCATAACATTGAATCAAAATTATACAAACTACATTCAAAAATGCTCCCTATAAGCTATGTGACTAGACCCTAGTTAGTCCAGAGACTATCAATCCATCAAGATCCAAGCCAAAAAGAGCCAACATAGCTCCCAGCTGTTATGTTAAATATAGATATAGATACATATGTTTGTGATATATAGATATATATCATTTCCTCCATATATTATAATTTCATCTGAGTCTATGCATTACCAAAAGAACTTATATTGTTCTTTTTCAGAAGTCGGTTAAACCAAAACCAAGCTATCTGAAAGTTTAGTTCTACCTCTAGTTTAATTGGAAAAGCTATGTGGCTAGACCCTAGTTAGTCCAATACACTATCAATCCATCAAGATCCAAGCCCAAAAAGAGCCAACATAGCTCCCAGCTGTTATGT
>NW_018220684.1:0-249 GCF_001263595.1 Phalaenopsis equestris
AAGACTTTGGTGGATTACATTTTGAGTTGGAGAAATGTTAACATGAAATGTGAACCTCAACTATAGGAATATCACGCAATTAATATCTTACTCAAAAGAATTCATGGGTCAGTAGCTTTCATGTTCAAGGGACTCACCATCAAATCCTTCGTGAAACTACTCAATAAAGCTAGCAGTCTTCAAGAAGAAATCAAGTATATGGATTCTCACGAGAAATCCAAGGCAACTAGAGTATTTGAAAAGAAGTCA
>NW_018220684.1:662-4035 GCF_001263595.1 Phalaenopsis equestris
TTGTCACGACCTAAATCCTCATATCTTCCAGACTATTTGTGTGATCGTTTCACACGAATGTAAGCCCTAACAAATAAAATTGGCAGGATAAAACACCTAAATATTTCTCCTCAAAACTGAAGCCAAACATTAGGATAGCTTGGGAAGTGACCGAGTTTTTCCTCTGGATCCATAACATCCCCTAGTTCTTCCTTTTTTAGACTCTACAATAGAATGTTCCAAATTTGAACCAATCCCCTTTCACACCTCAACGTTCGATCTCATAAAAAATTCCTACCCTTTGAAACTCCTTGAAGATAATATATCCTTATTTTTATTGATAGTTTTCTTAGATAACTGTGGTTATCTAAGATGTAATTAATTATAGGGGCTTGCCCTTATAGGAAGCTTGTTTGAACCGAGCTTAATATAAACCCTATTTAATTCTACATATTAAATATGGAAATTGTCAACAAATAAAACAGTTTTACAAACCAAACGAACATCATATACTTCTTAGATTATTTGATCGAGCCTCATCCTCAAGTCTTGTGTTTATCCTTCGAGATAGATACAGGGTTTGAGGTAAAGTGCTCTTTCATTTAAACTATGAAAAATATGGGGTTAGTTTGATTTCATATTTTTCCAAAACTTAAATCTATATGTAAATTAAAATGACCTTCCAAAGCGGACTACGGGATTTCGATTTCGGTGACCGACGGCTTCTAACGGGCAGCTCCATAACCAAAATAGTGAGGATAACTTCTGGCCACTCCGTTGGGGACAAGCTTTTCTCTCCACACATCGGTAATGTGTCCATTTCTCCCTTAGAACAAATTAACCTTCTTCCGTTGACATGTTTTACCCATTTCTGTCTTGGGAAAGTACGACCAACTCTTTAGGCTTCAAGATTTTCTGTTCAATCACCTTTGAATAGAAGGGTTCAGGAGGCCATTAAGGACTCTTTAAATAAATGTTCATGCGGGGGTTCAGGCCCCGAATAGGTGTGTTGGTGGACTAGTTCTACCTGGGCATTATGTGTTACTAAATGGGTCCCGCACTGGGTCCTAAACACTTCACATCTCCCTTTCAAGTTTGATTTGCTATTTTGCAGATTAAATCAAGTTGTGTTGTGTTGCACTCCCTTAAAAATTAATTAAATTTTTTTACTTTTAAATTACCTTTTTACTAAAATTTTTATAATCCCCACAAATTAAGACTTTCCAGGTCTACAGATCAACCTCTATTAATTTTCAGTGCTTGCACTAAGATTACAAGGTTTTGGCCATATGGCTAACTCCATAACTTTCTTTTTAAAGCTGCTGCAATGGCCTACCCAACGCTGACTTTTTCTTGCAAATTGTCAATATGCCATGAAGCTTGTATTGTCGCTCCTACCATTAAGTTCAGAGCCAGATTTGAAGACCTTGAGGTTATCCTTGGGAAGGACTCGTTCGTCATAATGAAAGTCACCGCTCCAGAAATTCAGGATTTGTCTGCTGAGTTCAACCTGAACTGCTTTCAGGACTTTCTTTCTTATAAGAAGGCCAAGACTATTGTTGCCACTATGTCACCTACCAAGCCTGAAGTCCCCGCTGCTACTAAAGGAAAATAAGTAATGATCATTAAAGATCTGACTGAGGGATTAGTTGTCTCACCATCAGTATTCAAAATTGGATCAAGTTCAAGAACTGTACCACTTACCCGAACTCAAAGGATAAACTGGAACAGAAGAGTTTGGAGGGCCATTAACGCCCAGGCTTTTGAGGAGATACTCATTAAGGAAGATCCTCACCAAGACGAATCAAGATTACTGGAAAAATATCCACTTTCGTGGGGAAGGAGATTTCACCCTTTAATGGGTACCAATGGGTACGAGAGTATCCAAAAAATTGCTGTTTCTTTACCATTACTTCATGGGCAGGGTGTGGAGAAAAAGAAACCTACTCCTGTCACCCGAGTCAGATCAATTTTTCAGAGACTAGCTGCCAAAGAGGGATGCTCAGTTAATGAATTACTTAAATGAGTAGGACATGCAATTTCCCCTTGTATGAAGAAAGAAATTTTAAGGGATGTCAAATCTGCCAGACAATCTTAGAAGTCATCCTGCTCATATTCTCGTCTGGTTCCAGAGTCGACACTGCTATTATCACCACAGATTCTACAGCTACCAGGACCATGGTCTGTTGACCGGTTAAGTCAAGACTGGGTCCAAGAATCTTACCGATCACCCACTTCAAAGACATCCTAAAATTCTGAAGGAAAAGATAAAGAAATTACCAAATATTGTAGTTGATCTGCACCATGGGGAGCGTACTTCCCTTTGACATATCGATGTTTCTGCTAGGACACTATGTCCTGAGATATCATCGTCAAAGAAAAAGGTGTGGATACCCAAGGTCGTTATACCAATATAGTTCAATAAGCCTGCAGGGCAAGAGCATGGAATGAAGCCAGGGCTGAAGTCTCTAACATTGTTGCAGCAATTGCTAGCGAGATGGAATAGCATGAGGAGGAGGTCCAGTATGGTCCTCCAAATCTTAAGATAATCAAAGATTCAATAATTAAGGAAAAATTGAAAAGCTCAGAGTTGAAATTTCTGAGTTAGCCCGAGAATAAAGAGTTGTCATCAATGATGATGATGATGATGAAGACTTTGACTATAATGATCACCTCAAAGAGGATTTCATGGGTGTCCATGTCATTGAAACCAGAGCCGCTACAACTGTGTGCAAGGCTCAACCTCTCATTGAAGAGAATGCCATAGATGAGTTGCATAGGGCTATCCTCCTAAGGGATGAGCAAGTCAGCGAACTGGAGAAAAGGATAGAAGAAATGGCCGCGGCCATGACCGCCATGGACACCATTCAAGGGCAATCACAAGCACCACAACTAGCCTCTCAAGAGGTCAACCAACCAGAAATCATACACATCATAGAAGAAAGAAGAGAAGTTGCCTCAACAAATAGGGATGAGTAACCAAAGAAGGATTCTCCATCGAGCGCCATGCCGGAGAAGGAATTTAAGCAAATGGTCGAGCAAGTTCGGGAGGCCATAACCAAATCTAAGGGTGGTGAATTGGTTTTGAAGGGTAGAGACTTTACCCAGAAGAATTTGAAATTGTACCCTTCTCCAAGAGTTTTGTGGCCCCAAACCTTAAGATATTAGATGGGACTGGAAATCCCAGACAATATATAGCACATTTCCAAGCCAGTTGTGCCAACACAAGAAGTAATGAAGCTTTACTATTCCAACAGTTCATCAGCAGCTTATCAAGAATCGCCTTCAAATGGTATGTTGATTTACCCAACAGATCAGTTAAGACATTTGCCTATCTGGAACAATTATTTGTTAAAAGATTTGTCGGAGCGCAACACCATGTCTCTATAGGAGA
>NW_018220684.1:5859-15658 GCF_001263595.1 Phalaenopsis equestris
GCTCATCTTAGGAAGTTGCCTGCCCGACTAAGCATCTACGATGCTCTAATCCTTTCAAAGGAGATGAGAGAATCTCTGGTTACAGCTTTGCTTGACCCAGAGATTTTCTTAGCCCAGTTGGTCAGCACATCCTCAGATGAAGTTTGTTCGTTGAAAGAGCAACCTGGAGTAACCTTTACAAATGAAGATTTGCTGCTCGGCACCACCGACTGCTTTACATCTCCGTTAACATCGGCAGATTTGTATTGTCCACAATTTTAGTAGATCATGGAGCATCCTTAAACTTGATGAGTCTATGGTCATTAGCCTATTTGGACATCGAATCTCAGGAGCTTACAGCCTATAAAATGATGCTAAGAGGATTCAACCAAAAGGGAGAGATAACACTTGGATCCATTACATTGCTTATGAAGGTTGGAAAACTAGCAACAACAACTAAGTTTCACATCATCGACGCTGAGACCTCTTTCAATGCTCTACTCGGTCGACTGTGGGTTGACGAACACAAAATGGTTCTATCTTCTCTACACTAGTACATTAAGTACTATAAAGAAGGACAAGAACATTACATCAAGGGAGATTTACAACCGTTTTCAGTTCATGAAGTTGGTATTCATGAAAATGTTGCCTACTACGCGTCACCGAAGAAAACTTTCTCTTGTGAAATTGTAATAAATTTGGAAAAATAACGAAGAGGAGGCCATTCAACCCCGCTTCAAAGATCTTCCACCAGTTTTTTGCAACAAGTTAGTGGAGGTTCTTTTAGTTCGCGCACCCGAGGTTGAGGCCGGGGACGTGGATGAGGGAAAACTAACTTAATTGTTGAACGGACTAGGTCGACCATCAATATTGGTGATGAAGACAGTTCCGAAGATGAAATAATGATGACAAAATAAAAGAAACCTTAGTACGAGACATCCTTAGAAGATACATAACAAAGTGAATATGAGACGATGTGTGATCGGATAAACCACTATGTGAATGCTATGACCCTTACTCTGATTCTCCCTCAAAAGGTTGAGAGTTTAGAGGTTAAGGAAGTCCGCATTGCTGGTTAAAAGCCGATCAAGTTTTATCGTGCTTCTACCTCTACTGATCTTGAAAATCATGTAAACTTGGACGATGATCCTAATGAATTAATGGAATTGCCTTTTGGTTATTTTTTGCCTTGTGTACAAAAGTTAATTTAGTAGAGGCATTTGCCAAAACAAATACCGAAAGATAAATTACAAATTTTTAAAAAATTATGGAATGTTAAAAGCTGAACTCCCAACTCAAAAGATGGTCTTGGCTTTGGTACAGTAGGGCCAATCAATGATTCAGAAATTTGTATGGTTGTTACTAGTGAATCAGAAGGGGATTGCCTCAATATTTGATCAACTAATAAAATTTCAAAAATGAATCATCATCACTTAAAATTCAATCTCTTTCAAAAAATATGACTAAGACATCTACCAAAACCTTATGGGCTTAATAGTGACTTAAGCTAAACCAAATTTAATTAAATGAGGATTAGAAAAGTAAATAAAAATTGAACACCTTTGAAACACTACAAGCCCAAATTAATATTTTGGCTAAGTGTCATGATAAAATTAACTTGCCCCTTTAAGGGTCTTCACCCGCACAATCCTTAAATTAAATTATAAGTGATAATTACCCTACACCTAGGGATAATTGAAACATCAATGTTAATTGAGAATTAAAGGTAAGCAACATAATAAGTTTAAAAATTAAGCAACATAATTCATCAGGCAGTGAGAGAGAAGTATGGACCTACTTTTGCCTCCAGATCTATTGGATACCTTTTGCTTCTTTTGTTGGATACCTCGCAGGTCTACTAAACTTAATATGTTTTGCTTAACAAAAAAAAATAATCCTCAGTCAAATTAATAGGGACCCACCAAGATATGACCTAGGATTGGGTGGATCACTAAAACCTTATTTTTTCTCTTTACATAAAGTGCTCACACATGCATTTTGAGTTTCAGGTGGTGGAAAGAGAAAACTCACCAGGTACGCTTTTTATAGTTTACAGAGTTGCCTTTCTTATGCTTTCATAATGTACATTTTATGCTTATAAAACTTGCATGCTAAACAACAATGTCACCCTGCATGAAAACCAAAACTATTAAGAAAGCCACAAAAACAAAACAAAAATTAAAATCAACCAAGTTAAAAAATCACCTCCACAACATTTAAAATTTAATCACAAACATTAGAAAAACTACAACTACAACTAAATTAAGACGTCTCTATAAGATGATTGGGAATCCCTCGGAGGAGGTAACCTACGGTTGCTAACGAGGATTCCCACGGTCTAAATGTAAGTATGGAACTCATTAGGTTGAGTTTAGTAAATTCATTTGGACTATGTGAATCCAACAAAAAATAGTGGTACCTGAATGAGGGAACCATAGGATCCTAACTGGTGTCGCTCTAGTCAACTTTAAGATTCCCCATAATATTTAAAGACCTTCAACCATAGGGCCGTTTGATTTGACATCATAACTTGACACCCTAAAAAACTTAAAATCGTCACGGTAAGGAGCTTGGAGCTAGCATGGTGGGCAGCACGACCATCTTCAACAGCAGAACCTGTCTTCCCCAACTAAACCATTTTCCTTCCTTAGAGCTAAAACAACAAGCCATAGGACTTCGAGTTTGTTTGCTTATGCAACATAAATCCTCACCTCATCTTTAGGCCTTTGTATAGCGTTGTTGTAAATTATAAGCCCTAACTCGTCTAAGGATTTTGAGGTTGTCGTTTGTCAGAACCTAAATCCTCACATCTTTTAGGTTATTTGTGTGATCATTCCACACAAATTTAAGCCCTAACAAATCAAATTGGCAGGATGAAAACACTCAAATAAATTTCTCCTCAAAATTGAAGTCAAATAATAGGATAGACTAGGAAGTCGCCGAGGCTCTCCTCCGGATCTATGACATCCCCTAGTTCTTCCTCCTTTAGATTCTACAATATATGTTCCAAATTTGAGGAAATTAAATTAGTTGTTGATGAATTGAAGGAAATTAACCTCGGGACTAGAGAACAACCCCGACCAACATTAATAAGTTCTTTACTCAACAATGAAGAATCTTTACAGTTGGTCGAATTGTTAATTAACATAATTCAAAGATTGCGTTGCATGGAGTTATGATGAAATGTCAGGACTGTCAGCAGAGGTTGCAGTTCATAAACTCGGGGTGAACAAGAATATAACCCCTGTAAAATAAGCTCCTAGAAGAATGCGCCTCAAAATAAAGCAGCAAGTCATCGCCGAGGTGAAGAAATTAGTAGACGGTAACTTTCTAAAAGAAGATAAATACCCTATGGTTAGCTAACATTGTCCCAGTTAAGAAGAAAAATGGACAAATCCGTGTTTGTGTTGACTTGAGGGATTTGAACAAAGCATGTCCAAAAAATGAATTTTCGTTAACAATACCAGAAATGATGGTGGACATTGCTTATACACATGAAATCTTCTCTTTTACAGATGGATCGTTGGGATACAACCAAATCAAGATGGATCTTGAAGATGCAGCACTTACAGCCTTCAGAACACCTATGGTGATTTTCTGCTACACAGTGATGTCGTTTGGATTGAAGAATGCTGGAGCAACATATCAACGATCTATGACAAACATTTTTGATGACCTCATTCAGAATCAAGTGGAATGCTATGTGGATGATTTTGCCCTCAAGAGTAAATAGAAAATAGATCATTTGTACGATTTGAGGATCATGTTCGAACGGTTACGACAATATGACCTTAAAATGAATCCCTTAAAGTGCATCTTTGGCGTTACCTCTGGGAAGTTTCTAGGATTCATTGTCCGTCATCAAGGAATCAAGATTTACCCAGATAAGATTAGAGCTATCTTGAAAATTCCTCCTCCTAAAACCTTGAATCAACTACATTTCTTCCAAGGGAGTTGGCATATCTGGGACGCTTTATTTCTAATCTCTCAGGTAGATGTCAGCCCTTCTGAGCATTAATTAAAATGGACACCAAATTTATTTGGGAAGATAAATGTCAGCGGGCCTTCAAGGACGTTAAAAAATATTTAATGACACCTCCTGTCTTGGCAGCCTCTATCCCAGGGAAACCTTTGATACTTTATACTGCAGCTTTAGAGGACTCTCTTGGAGCCCTCTTAGCCCAAGTCAATGACGAGGGTAAAGAAAACACACTCTACTACTTGAGTCGCCACCTAATACCGATGGAGATAACGTATCCAGCTATTGATAAGCATTGTCTAGCCTTGATTTTCGCTGCCCAAAACCTTAGACATTACATGCTTTCTCTTAAGAATACCCTAATTTTAAAAGTTAATCTATTGCAATATTTGATGACCCGACCAACACTCTCCGGACGTCTAGCAAGATGTTCGATGATCCTATTGCAATTTGATATTACTTTTGTTCTCCTTCGTACTATCAAAGGATAGGTTTTAGCACACTTTCTCTCTGCACACCCACTTCCAACTGAGTCCCCTCTTAATGATGATAGGTTTTAGCAAACTTTCTCGCTGCACACCCACTTCCAACTGAGTCCCCTCTTAATGATGAACTACAAGATGAGCAGGTACTACAAATGGAATTCTCTAGTGCGCAATGCAGGGAAATGTACTTCAACTAAGATTTGTCAGCCAGAAAGGATAAAGGATCAGGCGTAGTTATAACAGGTAAAGCAGGTATTGGATTGATTTTTATCATGCCAGATAAGGGTATGTTGAGGTTCTCATACCACCTGACAGATGCCAACAACATAGCAAAATATGAAGTCTTAATCATCGAATTAGAGTTGGCAATCTCAATGGACATAACAGATATTGTCATCTATGGCGACTCTTAACTCCTCATCCAGCTAGTCACCGAACAATACATTATTTTAAAGCCAAGACTAGCGAAATATAACTAATATACGATGAAGCTGCTGGAATAGATCCCTAGTGTACCTTTCTACCAGATTCCTAGGGGAGATAATGCTCATGTTGAAGCTTTAGCAAAACTCGCAAAAGAATTAGCATGTCCCCCAGAGGATTCCATTGATATCACAATACAAGGAAGATAAGTTTCGTCTTGGATCAACCTCAAAAATCTACACAACCTCGAGAAAAATAAAGAAACAATAATTACGGTTGCGGATATCAACAAAGATTGGTGCAAGCCATTGATAGAATATTTGCATACTGCAAAGCTACTAGAGGACAAGCCTGAAGCACGTCACATCACAAAAAGGGCTATGTCATACACTCTAGTAGGTGATGTCATCTACATGAGATCGTTCGACCTGATGTGGTTATGATGTTTAAGCAAAACAGAAGCACAAAATATTATCAAAGAAGTACATGTCAGATTGTGTGGCACTCATCAGTCAGGGCCAAAGATGAAACTAAAGATCAAAAGACTCGAATATTATTGGCCAGCAATGATGTCTGACTGCATAGATACAACCAGAAGATGTCACCAGTGCCAGGTGCATGGGGTGGTCTTACACCAACCTCCAAATGTGCCATTCAAGTGTTAGGGCATGAAAATAATAGGTCTGATAGACCCTCCATCCTCTAAAGGACACAGAGTTATAATTGTCGCTATAGATTATTTCTCCAAATGGGCAGAGCCAGTACCATTACATGAGGTTACAACACAGCACGTTCTTCAATTTTTCAAAAGCCAAATCATCTACCAATAATGGGACAACCATCAAAAGCAGAAAAATCAACAATTTCATCAAACAATATGGGATAGATTGAAGATACTCTACAATTTACTATCCTAGAGCAAATGGTCTGGCTGAAGCCTTCAATAAGACGTTGGTACAGATTTTATAGAAAACACTGGATGAAAACAAAAGGGATTGGCACAACAAACTATTAGAAGCCTTGTGGGCCTGCTCGACGACTTTCAGGACTCCCACTCAGTATACTCCCTATATACTCGTGTATACCGTTAGAAATTCAGATGCCGTCTCTCAGAGTCGTTGTTGCCAACCAACTCACAACAGAATAAAGTGCAAAACTCAGACTTGAAGAACTTTAGAGTCTTGAGGTAAAACGACTTGAAGAACAACAACACTTGGAACTTTACCAGGTAAATATGGTACAAGCTCTTGACAAATTGGTTTGCCCGAGGACATTTAAAGTTGGTGACCACATACGCGTGCTCAAAAGACCCATTCTTGCACGCCGTAAGATAGGTGGAAAATTTGAGCCAACTTAGGAGGGACCATTTGTGGTTGAAAAGGTCAATGCAGGAGGAGCCTACCAGTTAGTAGATTTCTGGGGTGAATGACCCATGCTACAAATCAACTGACGATACCTAAAGATATACTATGCAACCTGACATTGCTTGCCATCGCTTAATTTGAAATTTTAAAATTTGGAATGTTTTGGGGTTATCTATGTGGCCAAATGTCTGTGACCGGTCCAAAATTTTTTTAATAAGATTAACCCCAACAAAATGAAAATTTTTTAAAATTACACACTTCAATTTTCTCCTTTTAAACTTAATACACTACTAAATTAAACAAAATGCATACACAAATAAATGACTTCTTCACCAAAATAAACTAAAATTTCTTTTAATAAACACTTTGTTTTGTTCTTGTTCATGCTCAGTTTCAGCTCACTAACATTTTTTCTATCGTCTGCAGAGAAATGTCAAGTCAGAGGCTGATCTTTACCTTTAAAGATGGCTGGAAGAACCTCACACTCAATAAGGAAATGGCACTGCAGGGCGGCACTATAGACTTTTAGATGGAATTTAGTCAAGTCGACATGGATTATGAGGGGCCTCTAATGGATGTCATCAGCCGACAAGAAAAGTAAGGGTTGCCCTCACTGCTGAGGTTGACCACCAAAGACAATTCTTCACTGAAGGGAAAGAATGTGATGGAGGGGCCCAGTCGCCTATCGTCCATGATAGCTATGCTGACTGGGGCCTAATCGTTATTTATAATGAAAGACTATCGGATGCTCCACTACGAAGAACTCAGCGTAGAAATGCTAGCCTCCAAAAGCAGAGGGCTTTCTTACGAGAAGCAAGAAGACGCCAGAAAGAGGCAAAGAATTTACTTACCTCTATTCCTGAGGGAAAATTTATGATCCAGGCATGAGAGAAACCTATTTCAGCTTGTCTGCTACAGACGAGGAGTCCGAGTTTGTGATAGAACCAAAAATACCACCAGCTTCAGATGTTCTTTGCATGGGTTGACCGACCTGCAATGTAGAAATACCTGCACGAACATCAGCTAAAGGGGCATTCGTGGAATGCCCAGACTTTAATGTTCTACACCTACAGCACTACAGCACTTTTGAGGAGTATGCATCTACCAATGAGGAGTCTCAGACCACCAATTGCTTGATGGGGGAGTCGTATATCCCGTTGGGAACAGATCAATATGTCCCGTGGAGTCCAGAGCCATATGTATTTTTAGATGCCGAGTCACACATTCCGTTAAAGCTAGAATCAACACCAGCTTGGGTTCCCACCGATGTTGAAATGAGGGAATATCCTCGACAGTCGTTGTTCTCAGTACGGTAGAGTACTATAAGAAAAGCAAAGTGAATAAAAGAAATTTTGAATTCTACGAAGAAGTGTAAGGGAGCTTCGAGAACAATTTAGAAGGATTGGAATTATACCCCAGGGTCTTCTAAGAAAGTGATGAACGAAACATTCTCAACTAAATTTTTGACCTGAGAGATAGAGGTCGAGCAGGCCTGCTTATGGAAAGAACCTATACTGAGCTAAGAAAGTGGATGCAAGGAAAGGGGAGGATCACTATCCAGTGCGGCTGCTGTTAAAACTTCACCAATGATAGACAAGGAAATCCTCCTGGGACTCTCAGACACGATCAGGTGGATCCACTACCTCTAATGATAAAATGGATGATTAACAAAATGGTCAGATGTAGTATACTGCCAGCTAACTGCATCCCTAATAGTTACATCATCAATATATATGATGAAGGAGACTGCATACCTCCGCACATTGATCATCATGACTTTGTGAGACCTTTCTGCACGATCTCATTCATGAGCAAAAGCAGCATCCTATTTGGAAAAGAAATTGATATCATTGGTCCTGGAAAATTCAGAGGAGATGTAAAAATTCCATTGCCTGTTGGTTCAGTGAAAATTCTTAAAGGAAATGGGGCGGATGCCGCCAAACACTGTATTCTAGGGGTTCGACACCGTAGGGTGTTTGTGACCTTTCAACAAATTAACAACAGTAAAATGCCATATGGATTTCAACTAGAACTAGAATTCGACGAACTGCTACCATACGAGCTAGGGTTGTACCTATAAGTACATGCAAAGGGAACTCTTGTCCTAGAGCGTGGCTTAGAAGATTTCCTCGATCAGGAGCTTGTCACACCGGGAATAGACATTCAGAGGATTCCTTTCAGTTTTACTGCACTACATTACAACAGATATGATATGTATTAGACATGCTCAGTTTATGATATATACTTGGCATGGGATATTTGTGGATGTACTTTGATGTTGTTAGCATATTGTACTTTTTAAGGATTTGGCCTAAATTTAATCTGTAACATTTATTGGAACATATTAATGAAGTTTCTTTCAAGAATTTATCTTTTTGTCAATTGTTTTTGTGTGCGATGGATTAAAAACACAAACCATGCGTTGGTTTGAGATTATAAAGAACAAAGAACAAAACAACGGAAAAAAAAAAGTTGACAACAATAAAATTGAAATAAAAATAACAAACAAAAAAACAGCAACAACTCTCTTCTGAAAATTAATCAATCCACATAAATTAAATATTTGAAAACATATTTTAAAAATTAAACATGATAAAAATAATAAGAAAAGAAAATAAGTCGTTTGAGTGGTTTCTCTCGATTTCGAGGTCTCTTGCTCTTTGCTCACGTAGCACAACTATCTTTGTCTGTACTAATTCTCTTAACATCCTTGTGGAATTTCACGTTTTTCACAAAACCTCACAAAAATTCCTCTTCTTTCAAGGTCAGTCCATAACTACTGTCTCTTTTGAGATTGATCATTAACTTTCAATTCTCATTTTGGAATCAGTCCTTAACTTCTGATTCCTTTTCTTTTGAGGTCGGTCCTTAACTTCTGACTCTCTTCTGAGATTGATCATTAACTTTCAATTCTCATTTTGGAATCAGTCATTAACTTCTGATTACTTTTCTTTCAAGGTCAATCCTTAACTTCCAACACTCTTTTGAGATTGATCATTAACTTTCAATTCTCATTTTAGAATCAGTCATTCACTTCTGATTCACTTCTTCCGAGGTCGGTCATTAACTTCCAACTCTCTCTCTCTTAAGATTGATCCTTAACTTTCAATTCTCATTTTGGAATCAGCCCTTAACTTCTAATTCCTTTTCTTTCGAGGTCGGCCCTTAACTTTTGATTCTCATTTTGGAATCAACCCATAACTTCTGATTCCTTTGCTTTTGAGGTCGGTCCCTAACTTCCGACCCTCTTCTGAAGTTAGTATCTAAGCTTCAATTTCCACCTCGGAGTCAGCACATATATATTGATTCCCATCCTTTATGAACACCTAAAATCTGATAACTCAAAACCAACTCTTTAATCCCCAACGAGAGTTCCTACTTCTTGACTTTGATCAAATATTCACTTGCTAATTCCCTAGTGAAAAGAAATAACACATACAAGTCTACACCTTCTTCTAGGTTTTTTGACTTAGGGGTTTTGTTTTGGTTTAGTAGATCTCGTCGGTCAGTGCCAATACGTGCGTTGTGCTTGCACAGCAAACCACACCTATTGGGGGTCCATTTGTTGA
>NW_018220685.1:0-453 GCF_001263595.1 Phalaenopsis equestris
AGCATCGTCGGCGGGCCTTCTAAATGAATTAAATCAAGAGTCTCAGGAAAAGTCTATCGTCGACTCCGTTGGGCTCGTCGTCGGCGCCCTAGTTCAAATCTTCACATTTTTGTCTTTTTTTCTCCAAATTCGTTCCTTTTTGCATTTTTTTGCTCCAATGACCCTAATTCATCATTCATGCAAAACAAAATCAAAAATACCTTTTTTTAGAGTGTAGTATCATCAAAAACTGTGTAAAATAGGTATGAAAATCTTAACATATTTTCCTTTGGTCAAAATCCCCCAAACTTAACTATTACTTGTCCTCAGGTAATTTTAGTACTATGTAAAAGTTATGATCTATTGTAGTAAAGTTTTAATTCAAAAATACTATAAGTTTGAATTAGATAAATATCATAGTGAGATTTTCAAAAAAAATTCAAGTAATTAAATTAACTCTATAGCTACCAGATT
>NW_018220685.1:2459-6456 GCF_001263595.1 Phalaenopsis equestris
TCCATTGTACTGAATGTTTCATAGTGGTAGTTGTAAGAGTCTGAGACTTCGTAAAAGGTGTTAATGCGGGCGGCATTAAATTCAACAGGAAATCCCCACACATGAATGATTCCATCTTTTGAATAGAACACGTTTGCATAGAATTCTTTCACAATATTTACAACAGCTTTATTAGTGGTGTAACAGAATTTTTCCCACCTCTGCTCGGAAATAACTCATTCAATTTCTTCTCCCGGACTCTCAAAAACTCGATCTTGTATACATTTCTTTCCTTCAAATACTGAAGTGAATCTCGATTGAGCGTTCACATTAAAGAACCGAGAATCATCAAACTCAAGTCATCTCTTTTATCGTGGAGCCATTTCAATCTAATCACAATTATAGAAAAATTCCAAAATATACTTCAAATATGCAAACAATGGCTTCCAAGAGTAATTCTAAGAGTTCAACACTAAGTTCCATGATTTCTTCCCAATATTTTCTTCACATTCTCAAATTTTTTGGATCTCCTCAATGTGGAAGAAATCATCTCTTACCAAGAGATGATCAAATCAGGTGTCTAAATGCCTTTAAATTGCCTCCAAATCTAAGATCTCTCATGCCCTAGGTCAAAAAATGCATTTTTTAGAGGAAGGGGACGATGAATAGTGGTGGTTGATTGGTCAAAATTGCAGTTAAAGGTGTTTTTTTGGGATCTCACCATCGGCAATGTATTCGGCGCCTTTAGCGCGCTCTATTGAAATTATACCCTAAGTATGGAGAAAAGTCCGCCATCAGCGGCGTCGAGGGCGCTGTCGGCGGGCTCTATTGATTTGGTTCAATTCCCGGATTTTTGTTATTTTTATCAATTTCAAGCCTCAATGACATCCGTTCAATCATTATAGACATAAGTTTAAGTGATTAAGTGATGTACTTTTTACAAATAAACATTCACATCACAAAATATCACAATTATATATAAATTCCAAGAGTTACAATACACGTTACATGACACACCTAAGTTCGGTATTTTCTCAACCTTAATACATTAATTTAGCATCGCAAACCAAGCCACAATACTCAAAATGCTGAAAACAAAACATCCTATGCTTAGTCTCAACTATACAGACATCTAAAAGCATAATTCTAAAGCAAGAAAATGCAAAGTTCAAATCAAATTACATAGATAGACAGATAGGTAGCAATATAAATCTACTTTTCTTCAGATTCAGTACTAGGTTCTCCTCTGAGATCACCCATTGATTGCACATGAACAAATAGGTTATAGAAGGGTCGGTATGGAAATTCTTCAGTAGAATCCTCTTCTATCAATTTCATCCTCCTCATCAATCGTATCAAACTTCCTTTGATATGTTCGGAGTGATCAAAATGTTCTTTCATCCTCCAGTCTAGTTGATCGAATAAATCAGAGATATTATTAATTGCATTCATGACATTTTCTACCTCCTCCAATTCCTAGATTCTGCGCAGGATCACTAGAGTTTTTTCCAGAACTAAAGGTTGAATCGACAGTAAATTCTGAGATGATTGATCCACCATAATAGTCATATCATTTTCATCTTCATAGGCTGAGAATCTCTCAGTTGGGTCCAAAGGCTTCCAAGGTAGAGGTACCTTTTCCCAATTTTTGTAGGGTACTTGGAACGTAGGGTACTTGAAATTGACTGCAAAGTGAGAAAATTTTCGAAGGGTGTCCAAGCCCATAAGTTGATCCATGAACGATCAGGCCCAAAACCGACTTAACAATTATTGATCCAATATCGATCGACAGTCCCATTTGGATGCAATAATTCAGAATAGCACTTTCTTAGGAACTTTACCGATCTTCATTATTGGTAATAGTTTTGCAGAAATGAAGAAATGCCAGTGTTTTGAAATGGGGTTTAACAGTGTTGCAGAAAAACTAACATTACTCGTTTTCTCTACTCGTTTTCTCTCATTTCCCAGTCATCAGTTTCGTCCGTTAAATATTGGTAATTCTTATTCATCTGGTTTTTTATCGGGACGAAATTGGAATATGAAATTGGAATAATGGCAAACAGGATCGTTCTCGATCATATATAATTCGTTGAATTGTGCAGGAGTAAAAGTTATCTATCTACCTCGCACATAGACGACTCCCTGGTTGATTGACTCCCTGGTTGATCTCCCTGGTTGATTCCATGCAAATTTGCATAAAATTCCTTCACCACAGGATGAACCACGACTGTGGTAGTATAGTACAATACTTCCCATCTTTGCCGCACTATCATCTCTTCAATTATCATAGAGGGATTATTCAATAAATGATTTATGAATCCTCATTCCTTGATTAATCTTTTCTTCGTCAGTACCTTGTTGAAGATTCACTGCGCTTCTGCACTAATAAACTTTCTTCAGTTGAACACTCATATTCTGGGATTATCAGAGGAAGTGGATGCCATATGAATGAATTTGGTGGAGTTTCACTTCATTTTTGGGGGAAATATGAACTTAGGAATCGAATTTGAGAGTTTAAAAGGGGTAACTCCCGCCCAAAATCGCCAAAAACCGCTCATTCAAACTCCAGAAACCGCCATCCCACCAGTCTTCCAGAAACTGCGATCCTACCGGTCTCGGCGGCGTCGAGGGTGTCGTTGGTGAGCCTTCTGTATTTAATTGCCTAGACTCTCGGTAAAAACCCACCATCGATGGCGTCGATGGCACCGTTGGCACCCAAAGCAAAAATTGCATAGCTTCGCTCAGGTCGGAATGCGTTCTAATTTTGCTCTATGGATCCAATTTTTATAATGATTCAAGGGTAAATAAGAGTAGTAGAGTTCAATACTACCACAAAATAACAATAATTTCAGATAAAAACTATTATAATCGCAATAAAAATAAAAATAATTATGGGTTGCCTCCCATAAAGTTTTTGGTTTAACGTCGTCAGCCCGACCCATTCGGGTTTATTCAGGTTGACTGATCATTAAAACCTCTTTAAATTTTGGTCTTTTACCCTTAAAATACAGTTTTAATCTATGTCCATTTACTTTAAATCTATTTCCAGTTATCTGATCTTCAATTTCAACAGCTCCGTAAGTATAAACTTGAGTCACAGTAAAGGGTCCTAACCAACGAGACTTCAGTTTCCCACAAAATAACTTCAGCCTAGTATTGTAAAGCAAAACTTCTTATCCTGGTCCAAAGTTCTTCTAGTTAATCTTCTGATCATGCCATAACTTTAGTTTCTCCTTATAAATTTTATCGTTATCATAAGATTCATTTCTTATTTCTTCCAATTCATTTAATTGTAACAATCTCTTCTTACCAGCATCTTTCAAATTATAATTGAATTCTTTAATCGGCCAATATGCTTTATGCTCCAATTCTACTGGTAAGTGACAAGTCTTTCCAAAAATCAGTCTATAAGGAGTCATTCCAATAGGAGTTTTATAAGCAGTCCTTTAAGCCCATAATATAGTATCTAATCTAGTGGACCAATCAACTCTACTAGGGTTTACAGTCTTCACAAGTATTTGTTTAATCTCTCTATTAGAAACTTTAGCTAACCCACTAGTTTGAGGGTGATAGGCAGTAGAGATTCTATGAATAATATTAATTTTTTCTGTCAATCTCTAAATGTATTTATTCCTAAAATGGGATCCTCCATCAGTGATAATCATTCTAGGCATTCCGTATCTAGTGAAAATATTTTTCATTAAAAATCTTGAAACACATTTAGCATCACAACGAGGTAAATCTTCTGCTTTAATCCACTTAGAAAGGTAGTCTACTGCAATTAATATGTATAAGTTCCCAAATGAAGGAATAAATGGTCTCTTGAAATCTAATCCCCAAACATCAAAGATCTCAACTTCTAACATGAAATTCAGAGGCATTTCATTTCTTTTAGATATATTGCCTACTTGTTGACATCGATCACAAGTTTCTATGTATCTATAAACCTCTCTAAAGACAGTAGGCCAATAAAATCCTGCTTGTAAAATTTTATAAGCAGTTTTATCAATCCCAAAAT
>NW_018220685.1:6951-7722 GCF_001263595.1 Phalaenopsis equestris
GCATCATTAAGAGTTTTACTAGCATAGTATATAACTTTAAAAACTTTTCATACCTTTGTCCAAGAACAACACCAATAGCATAATCACTAGCATCACACATAAGGTCAAATGGTTTCTTCCAGTTAGGTGAAACTATAATAGGGGTTGTGATTAATTTTTCCTTTAATAACTCAAAGGCATTTAAACAGCTTTCAGTAAATTTAAATTTCTTATCCTTTTCTAAAAGTTGGCATATAGGTTTAGTAATTTTTGAAAAATCTTTAATAAAACACCTGTAAAAATCAACATGTCCAAGAAAACTCCTAACCTCTCTTACAGTAGTAGGAGGTGTTTGTTTAGATATAACTTGAATTTTTGCAGGGTCTGCTTCCATACCATCTTCCGAAATTTTATGCCCTAACACAATTCCTCTTGCAACCATAAATTAACAATTTCCCAATTCAGAACCAAATTAGTTCTTTCACATAACTCCAAAACTTTCTTAAGATAATTTAAGCATGCATCAAATAATGTTTCAAATACAGAGAAATAATCCATAAATACTTCCAATCCATCATCAATTAACTTACTAAATATATACACCATACATCTTTGGAATGTTGGAGGTGCATTACACAATCCAAAAGGCATTCTTCAAAAAGCAAAAGTTCCAAAAGGACTAGTAAATGTTATCTTTTCTTGATCTTCAAGAGCAATAGGAATTTGATGGTAACTGGTATATCCATCTAAAAAACAAAAATATTTGTACCCAGCAAGTCTATCTACTATTTG
>NW_018220685.1:7755-8499 GCF_001263595.1 Phalaenopsis equestris
AGTGTTTAATTTTCTATAATCAATGCAAATATGTCACCCAGTAACTTGTCAGATAGGTATTAATTCATTATTCTCTTTTGTTTCAACAGTCACTCCTCCTTTCTTAGGAACACAATGAATTGAACTTACCCACGCACTATCTAAAATAGGATATATAATTCCAGTGTCTAACCATTTCAAAATTTCCTTCTTAACTACTTCTTTCATCATTAGATTTAATCCCCTTTGTGGATCAACTCTTGGTTTATATTGTTCATCTAATATAATTTTGTGCATACAAATCGAAGGACTAATTCCCTTAATATCAGCTAAGGTCTAACCAAAAGCTTTCTTATATCTTTTTAACGTATCTAACATTCTTTGGGCTAACAAATCATTTAATTTTGAAGATATAATAATAGGTAATGTAGATGAGTCTCCTAGAAACACATACTTCAAGTGGCTAGGAAATATTTTTAACTCAAGTTCAGGTGGTTTTATAATTGACAAAACTAGATTCTTATAAGCATTTTCTGTAATACCCAGCATCTCAAATCTTTCATGAACATAATCTAATTCTTCATTTTCTAATTCGTCCAAAATAATTTCATCACTATCTTCAAATAGTTCTTTGTCTTCAAAATGTTCTTTAAAATGTTCATTCAATAGATGTTCACTAATTTCCATGCGAAAAAATTCATTATCTCTTTCAACAGTAGGGTATTTCATAGATTTCACAATGTTAAAAGTCACTTATTGATCGTT
>NW_018220685.1:8863-9367 GCF_001263595.1 Phalaenopsis equestris
AGCTTTTTCTGAATAATTGCACTACACTCTTCGCTAAGTGCAATAGTTTCTTTATCAGTGAACTTCCTTTTCTTGTTCAGAATATCTTTCATAAATTTCACATAATTGGGCATTTGCTCTAAAGCTTCTACGAAGAAAATATTTACTATTAACTTCTTAAGAATTTCTAAAAACTTGGAAAATTTTTTATTTTGTGTGTGTTTTTTTAATCTTTGGGGAAACGGTGGTGGAGGTTTCTCCACACTAATTTTCATTGGTGTAAGTGGATATTCTAAATTTGGGTACTCATGATCCTTTTCTTTTTCGGTATCCACTTTCTCTTTTATAGTTTTTCATTTCTTTCTGTACTCTTGTTTCCAATTCTTTTCCACTTCATAATTGTATCGCCTTGATTCGTTCTTTTCCTTGATCTTTAGGATTTTGTTCTACAGTACTAGGAAAAGTTCCTAATATTTGGTTACTAAGCACGGTGGCGATATGCCCTAATTGATTTTCAATATTTTT
>NW_018220686.1:0-976 GCF_001263595.1 Phalaenopsis equestris
TTTGAGGATGATAAGCAGTAGAGAATTTATGCATTGTATCATATTTCTTGTTTAATTTTTTGATTCTCTTATTCTTGAAATGAGATCCTCCATCGGTGATGATTACTCTCGGTGATAATTACTCTTGGCATTCCATACCTTGTAACAATATTTTTAATTAAAAATTTAGAAACACTCCGAGCATCACATCTAGGCACAACAATAGCTTCAATCCACTTAGACATATAATTAACAACAAATAATATATTAATAGTTTCAAACCAACATGTCCTAGAAAACTCACCCCTTTAACATTATTAGGAGGTGGTAATTTTTCTATAACTTAGATTTTTGCAAGATCTACTTCCATGCCTTTTTCAAAAATTTTATGCCCAAGAACAATACCTCCTGCAACCATAAATTGACATTTTTCCCAATTTAAGACTAGGTAAATTTTTTCATATATCTTCAGGACTTTTTCTAAATTATTAAGACATAACTCAAACGAAGTCTCAAATACAAAAAAAATCATCCATGAACACTTCCATTCCATGCTCTATAAACTTGCTAAAAATTGAAATCATGCATCTTTGAAATGTTCCATGTGCATTGCATAGTCCAAAAGGCATTCTACGAAATGATAATGTTCCATATGGGCTTGTATTGTAAACGTTGTTTTCTCTTGATCCTATGGAGCAATTGCAATTGGAATATATCTGGTATATCCATCTAAAAAGCAATAGTATTTGTTCCCAGCCAATCTATCAACATTTGATCTAGAAAGGGTAAAGGAAAGTGATCTTTTCTGGTGGCCATATTTAGTTTTCTATAGTCAATACAAATTTGCCAACCAGTTAATTGTCTTATTGGTATTAATTCATTTTTCTCATTTTCTTCAACAGTCGCTCCTCCTTTCTTCAGAACACAGTGAATTGGGCTTACCAAAGCACTACCTAAAATAAGATATATAACTCCAGCATCTAACCACTTTAAAATC
>NW_018220687.1:0-5447 GCF_001263595.1 Phalaenopsis equestris
GAGAGAGAGAGAGAGGAAAAATATAGATTAGAAGAAAAAAAGATGGGAGAGAAAGAAAAGATCAAGTAAAAGAGCAATAATGAGAGGGAGAGAATGTGTGAGATATAAAAGAGAGAGAGAGATCAAAAAAGAGAAAGCAAGAAGAGAGAGGAAGAGGGAGCAAGTGAGTGTGTGTGAGGGAGAGAGAGGCAAGAGTGAATGAGTGGCTGAGAGAGAGAAGTGGAGAACAAAATATGGATCAAGAGAATGAGAGGGAGAGAGAGGAAGAGGGAGCGAGTGTTTGTGTGTGAAAGAGGGAGAAGAGGATCTCCATACGAGAGAGACAAATTGGAAGTGAGTGGAATGAGAGAGCAAGAGTGAGAGAATATGGAGAGAGAGAAATGTGGAAGAAAGAGAGTGTGTGTTAGAGAGATAGAGGGAGAGGTAGAGGGAGGGAGAGGAGGGATGAAGGAGAGGAAGGAATATATAGAATGAGAGAGAGAAAGAAGAAGAGAGAGGGTGTGAAAGAAGGAGAGTTAAACAGAAATGGTAGAGGACATGAGGGAGAGAGTGAGGGTGGTAGTTAGAGAGATGGAAGGATAGAGAGAGGCGAGAGAGAGAGAAAAGAAGAGATAGGGTGAAAGATTAGAAAGGAGTAGAAAGTGTATAAAAATGAGGGAGGGATGGATAGGGAGTGGGAGAGAGACTCGATGGGGGGGGGAGGGGGAGGGGAGAGAGAGCGAAAGAATAGAGAACAAGAGAGGGACCAAGAGAGAGATTTATAGAGAGGGGGAGAGAGATAGAAGAGTGATAGAGAGACAATAATCAAGGGAGAGTAATAGGAGGGAACATGAGTGAGCGAGGGATTGAGAGAGAGAAGAGGCTAGAAGTGAGAGGGAGAGAGAAAATTAATTGAGGGAGGGAGGGTGATAGCAAGAGAATGAGAAAAGAGAGAGGACATAAAGTGAGCAATTAGTGATATAGAGAAAGAAGAGGATGGATCCTTGATGTTATTCTCCAAGCACTCTCTTTTCTCTCTATCCTTTCTCTCACTCTCTCTTATATCCTTAATTTATCATTACTCTCTTTTCCTGTCATACTCTCTCCCTTTCTTTCACTCACCCCTCTCTCACCCACTCACTCTCTCTTTCCCCCTTTTTCTAACTCCCACTTTATTCACTTTCATTCCTTCTCTCATCCTCACTCCCTCTCTCTTCTCTTTATCTCACCTCCCCTCTAGTTCCTCCGTCTATCACTCTCTGATAGTCTCTCTTATGCCACTCACTCTTCTCTCTCTTTCTAGCACTCTCTTTTTCTCTCAAACTCCCTCTCATATCCTATCTCTCTCTTTCCTTTCTTCTCCCCTCTCACTCTCCCTCCCCTCTCTCTCATTATCTCTCTCTCACTGTCTCCCACTTCCACTCTCTTGCTCTCTCATTCCCCTCCCTCTTTCCCCATCTCTCTCTATCTCTCTCTATCCCTTTCTCTCCCTCTTGGTATCAACTTCTCTCTTTTTTTCTTCTCTTTATTTTTCACTCTCTTATCTCTTTCACTTACTCACACTCCTCCCCTCCTTTCTTGCTCGTTATCTCACACTCATTTTCGCTATATCATGCTCTTTTCCTTCATTCTCTCTAAATCTTGCTCTTTTCCTTCATTCTTTCTAACCCCTCTCCCTTCTTCCATCCTTTCTCTTTCTCTCTACCTCACTATCTCTAACTAACAATTTATTCTATCATCTTTCTCACTTTTTTTTCATTCTCCCACAATTGTCTTTTTACTTTTCTCTTGCACTCTTCTCTCTATAGCTCATTTTCTATCTCACTTTCTCTCTCTCTATCTCTCTCTACCACTCTCCTTCCCCCTCCCTCCCTCCATTTTTCTTTTTAGCTTCCTCTCCATCCCTCCCTTATTTTCTCTTTTTT
This sequence comes from Phalaenopsis equestris, assembly GCF_001263595.1. Taxonomy (NCBI): domain Eukaryota; kingdom Viridiplantae; phylum Streptophyta; class Magnoliopsida; order Asparagales; family Orchidaceae; genus Phalaenopsis; species Phalaenopsis equestris. The sequence continues at coordinate 1,905 of NW_018220687.1, forward strand.
AAAACTACCTCCTTCCCTCCCTCTCTAATACTTTCTAACACGAATCATCTCAATCCCTCTCTCTCACTCGCTGTCTTATGCTCTCATTGCCTCTTATTTTTTCTCTCTATCACTTTTTCTCTTGCTCTTAACTTACTCTATGAACTTTTCTCATGTTCTTCCCTCTCTCATTCTATCACTCTCCAACATTAACTCTCTCAAACTCTAACTCTCTCACTCTCTATTCTGTTACTTTATCTCACCAAACAAATTTTCTTTGTACCCCACCCTCTCTCACTCTCTTTATCTCTCTCTCACCCCTTTGAATGTCTATCCTTCTCGCTTTTACTTTATCTCTCACACACTTCACTATTTGTCTCTTTTTCTGTCTCTCTCCCTAGCTTTCTCACTTTTCCCTCCCCTATCTCTCCCTCCCTCCCTCTCTCTCTCACTCTCTTTCTCTTTTACCCTATATCACTTTTTTTATCTCTCTCTCACTTTCTCTCCCACTTCTCATCTCCTTCCATCCCACTATTTCTATCTCAATCTCTCTCTCCCTTTCCGTTCTCAGTCTTTCTCTTCTATCCTCTCCAGCAATCTCTCTCCCCTTCTTTTTAGCTTCCTCTCCATCCCTCCCTTATTTTCTCTTTTTTAAAACTACCTCCTTCCCTCCCTCTCTAATACTTTCTAACACGAATCATCTCAATCCCTCTCTCTCACTCGCTGTCTTATGCTCTCATTGCCTCTTATTTTTTCTCTCTATCACTTTTTCTCTTGCTCTTAACTTACTCTATGAACTTTTCTCATGTTCTTCCCTCTCTCATTCTATCACTCTCCAACATTAACTCTCTCAAACTCTAACTCTCTCACTCTCTATTCTGTTACTTTATCTCACCAAACAAATTTTCTTTGTACCCCACCCTCTCTCACTCTCTTTATCTCTCTCTCACCCCTTTGAATGTCTATCCTTCTCTCTTTTACTTTATCTCTCACACACTTCACTATTTGTCTCTTTTTCTGTCTCTCTCCCTAGCTTTCTCACTTTTCCCTCCCCTATCTCTCCCTCCCTCCCTCTCTCTCTCACTCTCTTTCTCTTTTACCCTATATCACTTTTTTTATCTCTCTCTCACTTTCTCTCCCACTTCTCATCTCCTTCCATCCCACTATTTCTATCTCAATCTCTCTCTCCCTTTCCGTTCTTTTTCCGTTCTCACTCTTTCTCTTCTATCCTCTACGACAATCTCTCTCCCCTTCCTCCCTAACCATCCATCTCTCCCTCTCTCTCCCATTTCTCTCTCATTTCTCTCTCACACTCTCATTTTAACTCCTTCCCTCTAACTCCCTCTCTTTTCCTCTACTCTCTCTTTCTCTTATTATTCTATCTCACTCCATATCCCTCTCTCCCTCCATCCCTCCTTGCCCCTCTCTTACTCTCTTTCCTCTTTATCTCTCACTGTCCACATCTCTATATTTCTCCTCACTCCCTCACTTTCTCCATCTCTCTCGTGCCTTCAACCTCACTCTCCCTTTATCTTTCTCTCTCTCTTTACTTAGAGGGATAAAAGGAGAGATTATGAGAGGTAAGAAGGGTGAAGAGAGAGCAAGAGAAAAATGGGTGGCGGAGAGTGATGATGAGAGAGAAAAAATAGCCAGAAAAAATCAAAGAAGAGAGAGTGAGAGATGATGAGAGAGAAAAGAGTGTGTGAGAGATTAGGAGAGAGAGCGTGAGAGAGTTAGAGAGAGCAAGAGCAAAAGAGGGAAGAGAAAGAGATGGGCGAGAGAAAGAGAGAGAATAAGTGGCAAAGAGCAAGAGATAGAGAGTGAGAGATTAAGAGAGACAAAAGTTAGAAAAAAATGGAGGTAATGTGAATATGAGTGAGAGAAAGGGAGTGATGGAAAGAGAGATGGGAGTAAGGGAAGAAGAAAGAGAGAAAGAGAAAAGAGAGAAGGAGGTAGAGCAATTAAAAGAGTTAGTGAGAGAGCGAATGAAAGACAAAGAGAGCATGAGCTATGGAGAGCGAGAGAAGAGAAAGTTAGGGAGAGAGAGCCTTGGGGGAGAAGGGGGTAAGTGAGTGAGTGAAAAAAAGAGAAGAAGAGAAGAAAGAAAGAGATACAGAGGGCGTGTGAGAGATAGAGTGTGAGAGAGGGAAACTAAGAGAGAAAATGCGAGAGAGAAGAGAGGGAGTGGGAGAGAATAAGAGAGAGGAGAGACATGGAGAGAGTGAGTGCGATAAAAAGAGCGTGAGAGTAGAGTGAGTTCTACAATGAGAGAAAGAAAGTGCAAGATAGTTGGGGAGAGGGTGGGAGATAGAGAAATAATGACAAATATATATATGTGTGGAGAGAAAGGTTAATATTTTAAGAGAGAGATATACTGAGAAACAGAAGGCATGAAAGAGAATGAGAGTGAGGGAGACAGAAGGGAGAAGTGAGAGAGGTAGGGAGGGAGTTTAGGAGGGAGAGTGATAGTGAGATAGACATAGAAAGATTGAGTGAGAAAGTGTGTGTGTTATAGAGAGAAGAGAGAAAAGGACAGCGTAAGTGAGAGAGAGAGAGGGTGAGGAAGATAAAGTAAGAGAGATGGAACGAGAGAGAGAGAGCTTTAGGGAGGGTGGGAGGGAGCAAGAATGAAAAAGCAAGAGAGAGGGAGAATGTGTGTGTGAGAGAAGGAGAGAGAAAAAATAAAGCATGAGAGAGGGAGAGTGATAGAGGGAGTGAGGTTAAGAGAATGAAAGGGAGGCTAGGAGAGAGAGAGGGTGATAAATACAGAGGGAGGGGTGAGAGAGAGAACAAGAGGGAGGGGTAAGAGAGAGCAAGAGTGAAAAAGAGAAAGTACATGTTTATAGCATAAGAGAGAGAGAGGGAGAGAGATAGAGAGAGGAAGTATCACTCGCATGCTATCTTTGCCTCTCTCTCTCTCCTCTCTCTCTCCCTCCCCTATTCTCCATCCTTCTCTCATATCATGAAAGAGTGAGAGAGGAGGATTTAACAGAAAAGAGAAAGAGAGGGAAAGGAAAATTGAAGTGATGATGAGAGAGAAAGTCAAAGAGAGGAGGGATGGTCGGAGAGGGAGTGGAAGAGAAAAGGAGAGAATGAGGAGAAGAGAAAGAGAAAGAGAAAAGATGGAAAGAGAGGGAACTAGATTGAGGCAGAGAGTGCAAGAGAGAGGTGAGAAGGGGGTGTGAAGGAGGAAGAGAATAAAAGATAGAGACTGGCACGAGATATAACTCTCTTGCTCTCACTTTCTCTTATATAACCTCCTCTTTGTTCTCTCCCATCATCTCTTACTCTTTGCTTTTCTCTCTATCCTCCTCTCTTTCTCTATAATTCTCTCTCTCACTTGTGCTCTTTAAGGAAGAGATGGAGGACGAGAGAGAAGAGAGACAGTTTGAGAGGTTATGTATTAATGAGACAGAATGAGTGATGGAATAACAGAAAAGTGGGAGGGGGAGAGAGAGGAAAAGAGCGTGTGAGAGAGAGTGAGAGAGAGATAAAGAGATGCAGGTGAGAGAGTGAAAGGAAGGCTTGGAAAGAGTGAAGGATAAAGAGACACATAATAGGAGG
>NW_018220687.1:5726-9640 GCF_001263595.1 Phalaenopsis equestris
ATCTCTCATTCCATCCATCTCTCTCTCCTTCTCATCCTCTCTCTATCTCAACCACCTTCCTTGTCTTCAATCTCACTCTCTCTAACTCTCCCCATTGTTCTCTCTCACTCTCCCCTTACTCTCTATCTCTCTCTCTCTCTTCCTTCACTCTCTACCTCTCTCTAGCTCTCTCTATTCTTCTCTCTTATCTCTCTCTCACTCTCTCTCTTATTGTATATCCCTCACACTCCTCTCTATCTCCCTATCTCTGTCTTTCTATCTCTCTTACTCTATCTTTCCCTCTCTACTTCACTCTCTGTCTCCCTTTATTTATATTCTATTCCTCGTACTATCCTCCACTCTCTCTTGCTTGATACCTATTTCCCTTACCCACTTTATTTCTCTCTTTCTTTCTCTTAGTCCCTCATTCGCTCTCTCTCACTCACTAACTTCTCTGACTCCATTTTACCTCTCCTCTCTTTTACTCGACTCTCTCTCATCTTTACTCTCCCTCAACCATCCTTTCTCACTTACAGTCTCGCTCACTTTGTTTAGTATCTCACTTATTTTCTCTTTCAGTCTCTCTTGGTCGCTCAATTTTTCTCTCTTCGTTTTATCTATTGTTCTCCATCTTGCTCTATCTCCCTCTCTCTCTCAAATTTATCTCTCTACCCTACCCTCTCTAACACTCTATCCCTCTCTCACCTCTCATTGTCTCTCTTCCCCTCTCTTTCTTTATCACTCTCTCATTCTCTTCTCCCCTCATTTCCCCTCCCTCCCTGTAACAACCTCTCATTATCTATCTACCCATCTTTCACTCACTTATAGCCTCCCTTCAGAACTCTCACCCTCACCCTCTTTCTCTCTCTCACTCGAAGTGTCTCTATATCCTTTTCAACCTCCCCACTTCCTTTCATACTTCTTTCTCTCTTTATCTCAAAGTTAAAGGGAGCAAAAGAAAGTAATAGTCCAAGACAGGGGGAGAAAGAGAAAATGAGCAAGAGAAGGTGGGAGAAGCAGCAAGAACATAAGAGAGAGAAGAGAGAGGAGATGGCGGATAGGTTGATAGTTTGAGGAAGAGAGAGGGAGAGAGGAGATGGGCCGATAGTTTGATAGTTTGAGAAAGAGAGAGGGAGCTATCTTCTAATCCCTCACTCCACACACACGTTATGTCTCGTTGGATTGAAAGAATGAAGATAGGGAGAAAGAAAAAATTTAATAAGGTAGGGTTGTAGAATGTGACCAAGAGAGAGACATGTTGAGATAGAGAGAATAAAGAGAGGTGGGCAAGCAAGAGAAACAGAGAGAGAGGGAGATAGATAAAAGGAGAAAGAGAGTGATAAAGAGAAGAGTGAAAGAAAGAAAAGAGAGAGAATGAAAATAAAGACCAAGAGAGAGGTGGAGAGTGAGGTAAGAGAGACAGTAACAGAGAAAAAAATAGATAGTGAGGTAAAGAGAGTAAAAAGGAGATTACAACAGAGAAAAAGATAGATAGTGAGGTAAAGAGAGTAAAAAGGAGATTAAACAAGAATGAGAAAGTAAGAGTGAACTAGAGAGGGGGGAGTTAGAGAGGGAGAGAAAGAAAAGCCATATACCTTCAACTCTCTCACACTTATATTGAGAGTTAGAGAGAGTTGGGAAAGAGTGCAATAGAAGGAGAGAGAAAATAACAAGAAAGAGAAAGTGAGAAGAGAAATAAGGGGAAAGGGAGGGGAGTGAGAGGGTGGGAGAAAATGAACAAATGAGATAGAACATGAAGGAGAGAAAGTGAGAGAGTAATGGACCATTGTCTCCCTTTCCCTCTCTTTCTTTATCTATCTCTCATACTCTTCTCCCCTCATTTCCCCACCCACCTTGTAACTCCCTCTCGTTATTTATCTCCCCACCCTTCACTCACTTTGAGCTTACCTTCAAAACTCTCACCCTCGCCCTCTTTCTCTCTCTCACTCTCTCACTCTCTCTCACACATACTCTCAGTGTCTCTCTATCCTTTTCTACCTCCCTACTTTTTTTCTTAATTCTTTCTCTCTCTTTATCTCTAAGTTAAAGGGAGCAAAAGAAAATAATGGACCAAGACAGGGTGGACCAAGAAAATAATGGACCAAGACAGGGGGAGAAAGAGGAAATGAGTTAGGGAAGGTAGGACAGGCAACAAGATCATAAGAGAGAGAAGGGAGAGGAGACGGCGGATAGGTTGATAGCTTGAGATAAAGAGAGGGAGCTATCTTCCAATCTCTCACTCCACACACACGCTACGTCTCGCTGGATTGAGAGAATGAGGACAAGGAGAGAGAGAAATGTTAATAAGGAGGGTTTTAGAATGTGACAGAGTAATGGACCATTGTCTCTCTTTCTTTATTGTTTTTCTTTCCCTCTCTTTGTTTATCTCTCTCTCATCCTCTTCTCTCCTCATTTTTCCTTCCTCCCTATAACTCCCTCTCATTATCTATCTCCCCATCCTTCACTCACTTTTAGCATCCCTTCAAAACAAAATTCAAAACTCTCACCCTCACCTACTTTCTCTCTCTCGCACTCTCAGTGTCTCTCTATCATTTTCGATCTCCTCACTTTTTTTCTTACTTCTTTCTGTCTCTTTATCTATAAGTTAAAGGGAGCAAAAGAAAATAATGGACCAAGATAGGGGGAGAAAGAGGAAATGAGTGAGGGAAGGTGGGCGAGGCAGCAAGAGCATATGAGAGAGGAGGGAGAGGAGATGGTGGATAGGTTGATAGTTTGAGAAAGAGAGAGGGAGCTATCTTCAAATCACTCACTCCACAAACAAGCTATGTCTCGTTGGAAAAGTGAGAGTGAACAAGAGAGGGGGAAGTTAGAGTGGGAGAGAAATTTAGGCCATATACCTTCAACTCTCTCACACTTATATTGAGAGTGTGGGAGAGTTGGGAAAGTGAGAGCAATAGCGGCAGAGAGAAAAGTGCAATAAAGAGAAAGAGAGAAGAGAAAGAGAGAGAAAGGGTGGGGAGAGGGAAGGTAAGAATAAATGAACAAATGAGATAGAACATGAAGAGAGAAAGTGAGAGAGAGAAATAAATATAAAAATAGCAAGAGGAAAGGCAATAGTGAGGGATTGGGAGAAAAAGATTAAGAAAGAGAGAGAATGAGAAATAATGTAAAAGGGGGGAGGGACAAAAAGCAAGAAGGAGAGATATTGTGTGAGAAAAGAGTGCTAGAGAGCGATGCGAAAGAGAGAGTGAAGAAGAGAGTGAGAGGGTGTGAGAGGGGAAATAGATAAAGAGATAGAGCAGAGAACCAAGAAAGAGAGTGGGAGTGATTGAAGGAGTGAATGAGGGAGAGTGAGATAGAGGGTGAGTCAGAGACAAAAAAAGTGTGGGGAGGGAGCTTGAGAGAGAGTGAGGAGAGAGGGGAAAGAAAAGCAAAAGTAGAGAGTGTGAGAAGAAGAGGGAGAGTAGAGAGGGAGGTTCTTTCTCTCACTCTCTAAAAATTTCTATCTTGCAATCCCTTACTCCCTCTCTCTTATCTCTCTCACACTCTCCCTCTCTCCTCTTGGCTTTCTCTCTCTTACCTAACTCACTTTATTTCTAACCCTCTCTTTCTCTCTCTTCGTCCCTCGCTCGCTCTCTCTAACTGACTAACTTCTCTGACTCCATTTAACCTCTCCTCACTCTTTTACTCGCTTCCCTCTCATCTTTATATCTCTCTCAACCATCCTTTCTCACTTACAGTCTCGCTCACTTTGTTTAGTCCCTCACTTATCTTCTCTTTTAGTCTCTCTTGCTCTCTCAATCGTTCTCTCTTCTCTTTCTTTCTTAATCTTTTATGCTCTATCTGTCCTTCTCCATCTTGCTCAATCTCCCTCCCTCTCTCAAATTTATCTCTCTAACCTATCCTCTCTAACCTTTTTCCCTCTCTCACTTCCCATTGTCTCTCTTTCCTTCTCTTTCTTTATCTTTCTCTCG
>NW_018220687.1:10216-12960 GCF_001263595.1 Phalaenopsis equestris
TCTCTCTCTCCTTCTCATCCTCTCTCTATCTCAACCACCTTCCTTGTCTTCAATCTCACTCTCACTAACTCTCCCCATTGTTCTCTCTCACTCTCCCCTCACTCTCTATCTCTCTCTCTTCCTTCACTCTCTACCTCTATCTAGCTCTCTCTATTCTTCTCTCTTATCTCTCTCTCACTCTCTCTATTACTGTATCTCCCTAACACTCCTCTCTATCTCCCCATCTCTGTCTTTTTATCTCTCTTACTCTATCTTTCCCTCTCTACTTCACTCTCTGTCTCCCATTATTTATCTTCTATTCCTCTTACTATCCTCCACTCTCTCTTGCTTGATACCTATTTCCCTCTTTCACTTTATTTCTTACCCTATCTTTCTCTCTCTTAGTCCCTCACTCGCTCTTTCTCACTCACTAACTTCTCTGACTCCATTTAACCTCTCCTCACTCTTTTACTCGCTTCTCTCTCATCTTTATTTCTCTCTCAACAATCCTTTCACACTTACAGTCTCGCTCTCTTCATTCACTCTCTCACTTTTTTTCTCTTTCAATCTCTCTTGCTCTCTTCTCTTTCTCTCTTCTCTTTCTCTCTTAATCTTTTATGTTCTATTTGTCCTTCTCCATCTTGCAACAGAGAGAGTAAGAGATAGATAGAAGGAGAAAGAGAGTGATAAAGAGAAGAGTGAAAGAAAGAAAAGGGAAAATGAAAATAAAGAGCAGGAGAGAGGTGGAGAGTGACTTAAGAGAGACAGTAAGAGAGAGAGGGATAGATAGTGAGGTAAAGAGAGTAAAAGAGAGATTGAACAAGAAAGAGAAAGTGAGAGTGAACAAGAGAGGGGGAGTTAGAGAGGGAGAGAAAGAGAGGCCATATACCTTCAACTCTCTCACACTTCTATTGAGAGTGAGAGAGTTGGGAAAGTGAGAGCAATAGAGGGAGAGAGAAAAGAGAAAGAAAGAGAGAGAGAAGAGAAATAGAGAGAAAGGGAGAAGAGTGAAAGGGTGGGAGAAAATGAACAAATGAGATAGAACATGAAAGAGAGAAAGTGAGAGAGTAATGGATCATTCTCTCCCTTTCCCTCACTTTCTTTATCTCTCTCTCATCCTCTTCTCCCCTCATTTCCCCTACCTCCATGTAACTCCCTCTCATTATCTATCGGCCCATCCTTCACACACTTTTATCCTCCCTTCAAAACTCTCACCCTCACCCTATTTCTCTCTCACTCTCTCACTCTCTCTCTCTCACGCTCTCAGTGTCTGTATCCTTTTCATCCTCCCCACTTTTTTTCTTACTCAATCCCTCACTCCACACACGCTATGTCTCACTGGATTGAGAGAATGAAGATAGGGTGAGTGAAAAAAGTTAATAAGGTAGGGTTTTAGAATGTGATCGAGAAAGAGACGTGTTGAGATAGAGAGAGTGAAGAGAGGTGGGCAAGAAAGAGCAATAGAGAGAGTAGGAGATAGATAAAGAGAGAAAGAGAGAGTGATAAAGAGAAGAGTGAAAGAAATAGAAGAGAGAGAATGAGAATAAAGAGTGGGAGAGAGGTAAGAGAGATAGTAAGAGAGAGAGGGATAGATAGTGAGGTAAAGAGATTGAACAAGAAAGAGAAAGTGAAAGTGAACAAGAGAGGGGGAGTTAGAGAGGGAGAGAAAGAGAGGAAATATACCTTAAACTCTCACACTTCTATTGGGAGTGAGAGAGAGTTGGGAAAGTGAGAGCAAAGAGGGAGAGAAAAAAGAACAAAAAAGTGAAAGAGAGAAGAGAAAGAGAGAGAAAGGGAGGAGAGTGGGAGGGTGGGAGAAATGAACAAATGAGATAGAACATGAAGGAGAGAAAGTGAGAGAGTAATGGACCATTTTCTCTCTTTCCTCATTGTCTCTCTTTTTTTATCTATCTCTCCCATCCTCTACTATCTGTGATGTAGAGTTGGTGAAAAGTAGATAGATAGAGTGAGAGAGAGATAAAGATACAGTGGAGAGAGGAAGGGGAAAAAGGTAGAAAGAGAGTGGAAGAGAGCTAGGATGTTAGTATGAGAGAGATTGAGAGTGAGAGAAAGGAATAGAGAAAGATGAAGAGAGAAATAGTGAGAGATAGAAAAAGAGAGAGCTGTTGATAGAGGGAGAGAGAGCGAAAAGAATGTTTGTATGTAGAGGAGAGAGCGACCACAAGGAGGGAGGAATATTTCTCTCTTACCCTTTCTCCCTCCCTCCCTCCCTCTCTTCATCATTTCCTTACCACACTATCTCTTACTTTCTCTCTATACCTTCATTGTCTCTCATCATTTTCTCTCTCTGCTCTCCCTCTTTTCCTCTCTCATTCTCTTTACTTTGCTCTCAAAATCTCTCTATTTCCTCTCTCACTCTCTCCCTCACACACACACACACTCTCTATCTATCTCTCCAGAGAGAAAGAGGGAAAGATAGTGATAGAGGGACGACCAGAAAGGAGGGAGAGAGAGAGAGAGAGGGAATAAATAAATAGAGAGTGATTGAGATAGGGTTACTCGCTCTTTATTTCACTGTCTGTCTCATTGTCTCTCTCTCACACACACTCTCTCTCATTGTTTCATTTCATTTTTCTCTCCATTTTTCTCACTATGTCCCTCTCACTCTCTCTAATTCTCTCCCTCTTTCCCCTTCCATTGCTTTCTTCCTTTGCTCTGTTTAGAAAGTGGGAGAGAGAGTTAAAGAGAGATAATGAGAAACAGAGTAAGAGATACTTACACACTCTTTCTTCATCATGTTTCTC
>NW_018220687.1:13091-13738 GCF_001263595.1 Phalaenopsis equestris
TCTTCATCTTAACCTTTATTCCTCCATCTATTTGTCTCTTTATCCCTCACTCTTTCCAAGCCTTCCTTTCACTCTCTCACCTCCATCTCTTTATCTCTTTCTCACCCTCTCTCACACGCTCTTTTCCTCTCTCTCCCCTCCCCCACTTTTTTGTTATTCCATCACTCATTCTGTCTCATCAACACCATAACCTCTCAAACTCTCTCTCTTCTCTCTCTTCCTCCATCTCTCCCTTAAAGAGCATAAGTGAGAGAGAGAATTAGAGAGAAAGAGAGGGGGTTAGAGAGAAAAGCAAAGAGTAAGAGATGATGGGAGAGAACAAAGAGGAGGTTATATAAGAGAAAGTGAGAGCAAGAGAGTTATATCTCGTGTCTGTCTCTATCTTTTATTCTCTTCCTCCTTCACACCCCCTTCTCACCTCTCTCTTGCACTCTCTGCCTCAGTCTAGTTCTTTCCCTTTCCATCTTTTCTCTTTCTCTTTCTCTTCTCCTCATTCTTCCTTTTCTCTTCCAGTCCCTCTCCGACCATCCCTCCTCTCTTTGACTTTCTCTCTCATCATCACTTCAATTTTCCTTTCCCTCTCTATCTCTTTTCTCTTAAATCCTCCTCTCTCACTCTTTCATGATATGAGAGAGGGATGGAGAATA
>NW_018220687.1:14334-24668 GCF_001263595.1 Phalaenopsis equestris
TCTCTCTTAAAATATTAACCTTTCTCTCCATACATATATATATATTTGTCATTATCTCTCTATCTCCCACCCTCTCCCCCACTATCTTGCACTTTCTTTCTCTCATTGTAGAACTCACTCTACTCTCACGCTCTTTTTATCGCACTCACCCTCTCCACGTTCTCTCCTCTCTCTTAATCTCTCCCGCTTCCTCTCTTCTCTCTCGCATTTTCTCTCTTAGTTTCCCTCTTTCACACTCTATCTCTCACACGCCTCTGTATCTCTTTCTTTCTTCTCTTCTTCTCTTTTTTTCACTCACTCACTTACCCCCTTCTCTCCCAAGGCTCTCTCTCCCTAACTTTCTCTTCTCTCGCTCTCCATAGCTCATGCTCTCTTTCTCTTTCATTCGCTCTCTCACTAACTCTTTTTATTGCTCTACCTCATTCTCTCTTTTCTCTCTCTCTTTCTTCTTCCCTTACTCCCATCTCCTCTCCCTCCATCACTCTCTTTCTCTCACTCATTTTCACATTACCTCAATTTTTTTTCTAACTTTTGTCTCTCTTAATCTCTCACTCTCTATCTCTTGCTCTTTGACACTTATTCTCTCTCTTTCTCTATGTATCTCTCTATCGCCCATCTCTTTCTCTTCCCTCTTTTGCTCTTGCTCTCTCTCCTAATCTCTCACAGACTCTTTTCTCTCTTATCATCTCTCACTCTCTCTTCTTTGATTTTTTTTCGCTATTTTTTCTCTCTCATCATCACTCTCCGCCACCCATTTTTCTCTTGCTTTCTCTTCACCCTTCTTACATCTCATAATCTCTCCTTTTATCTCTCTAAGTAAAGAGAGAGAGAAAGATAAAGGGAGAGTGAGGTTGAAGGCACGAGAGAGATGGAGAAAGTGAGGAGAAATATAGAGATGTGGACAGTGACAGATAAAGAGGAAAGAGAGTAAGAGAGGGGCAAGGAGGGAGGGAGGGAGAGAGGGATATGGAGTGAGATAGAATAATAAGAGAAAGAGAGAGAGTAAAGGAAAAGAGAGGGAGTTAGAGGGAGGCAGTTAAAATGAGAGTGTGAGAGAGAAATGAGAGAGAGAAGAGAGAGAGAGAGATGGATGGTTAGGGAGGAAGGGGAGAGAGAGGATAGAAGAGAAAGAGAGAGAACGGAAAGGGAGAAAGGGATTGAGAGAGAAATAGTGGGATGGAAGGAGACGAGAAGGGGGAGAGAAAGTGAGAGAGAGATAAAGAAAGTGATATAGGGTAAAAGAGAGAGAGAGGGAGGGAGGGAGAGATAGGGGAGGGAAAAAGTGAGAAAGCTAGGGAGAGAGAGAGAAAAAGAGAAATAGCGAAGTGTGAGAGATAAAGTAAAAGCAAAAATGATAGACATTCAAAGGGGGGAGAGAGAGAGAAAGATAAAGAGAGTGAGAGAGGGTGGGGTAAGAAGAAGGGTAAGAAGAAGAAGAAAATTTGTTTGGTGAGATAAAGTAACAGAACGGAGAGTGAGAGAGTTAGAGTTTGAGAGAGTTAATGTTGGAGAGATATAGAATGAGAGAGGGAAGAACATGAGAAAAGTTCAAAGAGTAAGTTAAGAGCAAGAGAAAGAGTGATAAAGAGAAAAAATAAGAGGCAATGGGAGCATAAGACAGAGAGTGAGAGAGGGGGATTGAGATGATGAGTGTTAGAAAGTGTTAGAGAGGGAGGGAAGGTGGTAGTTTTAAAAAAGAGAGAATAAGGGAGGGATGGAGAGGAAGCTAAAAAGAGAAATGGAGGGAGGGAGGGGGAAGGAGAGTGGTAGAGAGAGATAGAGAGAGAGAAAGTGAGATAGAAAATGAGCTATAGAGAGAAGAGTGCAGGAGAAAAGTAAAAAGACAACTATGGGACAAAGAGAAAAAAGTGAGAAAGATGATAGAAAAAATTGTTAGTTAGAGATAGTGAGGTAGAGAGAAAGAGAAAGGAGGTAAGAAGGGAGAGGGGTTAGGGAGAATGAAGGAAAAGAGCAAGATATAGCAAATTAGAGACAAGAGTGAGAAAATGAGTGTGAGATAACGAGCAAGAAAGGAGGGGAGGTGTGTGACTAAGTGAGAAAGAGATAAGGGAGTGAAAAATAAAGAGAAGAAAAAAGAGAGAAGTTGATACCAAGAGGGAGAGAAAGGGATAGAGATGGATAGAGAGAGATAGTGAAAGAGGGAGGGGAATGAGAGAGCAAGAGAGTGGAAGTGGGAAACAGTGAGAGAGAGATAATGAGAGAGGGGAGGTAGAGTGAGAGGAGAGAAGAAAGGAAAGAGAGAGATAGGATAGGAGAGGGAGTTTGAGTGAAAAAGAGAGTGCTAGAAAGAGAGAGAAGAGTGAGTGGCATAAGAGAGACTATCAGAGAGTGATAGACGGAGGAACTAGAGGGGAGGTGAGATACAGAGAAGAGAAAAGGAGTGAGGATGAGAGAAGGAATGAAAGTGAATAAAGTGGGAGTTAAAGAGAGGGGGAAAGAGAGAGTGAGTGGGTGAGAGAGGGGTGAGTGAAAGAAAGGGAGAGAGTATGACAGGAAAAGAGAGTAATGACAAATTAAGGATATAAGAGAGAGTGAGAGAAAGGATAGAAAGAAAAGAGAGTGCTTGGAGAATAACATCAAGGATCCATCCTCTTCTCTCTCTATATCACTAATTGCTCACTGTATCTCCTCTCTCTTTTCTCATTCTCTTGTTATCACCCTCCCTCACTCACTTATTTTTCTCTCTCCCTCTCACTTCTCGCTCTCTTCTCTCTCTCAGTCCCTCGCTCACTCATGTTCCCTCCTATTACTCTCCCTTGATTATTGTCTCTCTATCACTCTTTTATCTCTCTCCCCCTCATTATAAATCTCTCTCTTGGTCCCTCACTTGTTCTCTATTCTTTCGTTCTCTCTCCCTCCCCCTCCCACTCTCATCGAGTCTCTCTCCCACTCCCTATCCATCCCTCCCTCATGTCTACACCCTTTCTACTCCTTTCTAATATTTCACTCTATCTCTTATTTTCTCTCTCTCGCCTCTCTGTGTCCTTCCATCTCTCTAACTACCACCCTCCCTCCCTCTCTCTCATGTCCTCTACCATTTCTGTTTAACTCTCCTTCTTTTACACCCTCTCTTCTTCTTTCTCTCTCTCACTCTATATATTCCTTCCTCTCCTTCATCCCTCCTCTCCCTCCCTCTACCTCTCCCTTTCCCTCTTCCTCTATCTCTCTAAACACACTCTCTTTCTTCCACATTTCTCTCTCTCCATTCTCTCTCACTCTTGCTCTCTCATTCCTCTCACTTCCAATTTGTCTCTCTCGTATCTCCCTCTTCTCCCTCTTCCTCACACAAACACTCACTCCCTTATCCTCTCTCTCCCTCTCATTCTCTTGATCCATCTTTTGCTCTCCACTTCTCTCTCTCACTCACTCATTCACTCTTGCCTCCCTCTCCCTCACACACACACACTTGCTCCCTCTTCCTCTCTCTTCTCTCCCTCTCTCTTCTTGCTTTCTCTGTTTTGCTCTCTGTCTCTCTCTCTGTTTTATATCTCACACATTCTCTCCCTCTCATTATTGCTCTTTCACTTGATCTTTTCTTTCTCTCCAATCTTTTGGTCTTCTAATCTATATTTTTCCTCTCTCTCTCTCTCTCCCATCTTTATCTCTCTATTTCTGTTTGGTCTATTCATACCGTAATATATGAACAGTAAGACAAACTTTTTATTGATGCTGAAACTCATAGAAAATAAAATGATTTTATGAATGGAGTTAAATATGCAATATTTATTGAAAAATGTATTCATGTGCTCTCTTTTGCTCCCTCTCTATGAGAGAGAATAATGAGTCAGACAAAAAAAATAAGTTAATAAGGAAAGAAAATGCAGGGAAAACTGATTAAGGATTGAGATAGAGATTGAGAAAAAGATTAAGAGGGAGGTGAAAGAGGTTGAGAAAAGGATTGAGAGGGAGGTGAAAGAGGTTGAGAAAAGGATTGATGAGAGGTTGAGAAGATGGTTGAGATAAAGGGAGATTATCATTACTCTATCATCCATTCTCTCTCATGCTCCCTCCCTCTCTTTTTTGTCAAACTATCAACAAGTCTCTTTACTCATCCCAAACTCTCTCTTTCACTCTCTGCCTTTATCCCATTCTCTTTCTTTCTCCCTCCTCTCACTTCTTCCCTCCCTTCTTCCCTGAGTAAGAGACAAAAAAAGAGTGGGGGAGGGAGCTTGAGAGAGAGTGAGTAGAGAGGGAGGGAGAGGGAGATAGAGTGAGAGCAAGAAAGAAAAGCATAGAGAGAGTGATAGAGAGAGAGAATAGAAAAGAGAGGGATGGGAAGGGAGGGAGAAAAAGATAGGGAGATAAAGAGCTATAGAAAGAGAAGAAAAAGAGAGAGAATCGGATAGATAGAGAAAGAGAGAGGGAGAGTGATAGTGATAAAGATAGAGAGATATAGAAATTAAGAGAAAAAGAGCATAAGTATAGAGTGACAGGGAGGTGGGAGGGGGGTTAGAGGGAGAGAGAGGAAGCAAGAATTTGGGAGAGCTAGTAAGTGGAGAAAGTGATGGAGTGCTAGAAGAAGATGGAGGGTAATAGATAGTGAGAGTAGGAGCATGTGATAAAAATAGAGAGCAGGAGAGTGAGAGAAGAGAAAGAGCGAGTAAGATTGTGAGAGAGAATGTGAGAGGGAAGAGCGAGAAACAAATTGGGATAGGGAGGGACAAAGAGGGGGTGAGAGAGAACAATATAGGGAGAAAGAGATAGCTAGAGGAGAATGGAGAAAGAGATGAGAGGAAAAGAGAGAGAGAGTAGATAGGTAGAGAGGGAAAGAAAGAATGTGGAATAAGGAGGGAGGGAACTACAATGAAATAAGAGATAGATAAGGTGAGAGAGAAAGACATAAAAGACATAGAGAGAGAGGAGGGAGTGTGAGAACGTGGGAGGCATAGATAGATATAAAGAGACAAGGAGAAACATGGAGAGAGGTAGGGAGAGGTAGGGGAGAGAGAGTATCAAGAGAGAGTAAATGGAAAGTGTGAGAGATAGAGGGAGATTGATGGTTAGAGCTAGAGAGAGAGAGAAAACAAGAGAGATTGTGTGTGTGTGTGTATGTGTGTGATAGAAACAAAGTAAGATGGAGAGAAAAAAGTATATATATATAAAGAGAGGTAGAGAGGGAATATAAGAGATAAATAAAGAGAGGGTGGGAGAAGGAATGAGGGAGGGATAGAGAGCAGTAGGGTGAGAGAATGAGAGAAATGGAGAGGAGAGTGTGTTTTAGAGAGATAAGTAGAATAAGACAGGTAGACTGTGAGAGAGTAAAGAGAGAGAGGGGGTTAGAGGATGATACATGAGGGAGAGTGATAAAGAATGAGAGCTAGCGAGAGAGGGAAGAGGTTGAGAGAGAGAGAGAGACAGCAAGAGCTTGAAAGATAGAGAGGGGATGATAAAGAGCATAGATAAAGAAGAAAGAGTAAGAAAGAGAGAGCAAGCAAGAGAGAAAGATAGTGGTGGAGATGAAGAGATTGAGAGAGAGAGAGAGAGATAGAGAACAAGAGGGAGAGTGAGTGAGATAGAGAAGAGAACAACACAAAAAGCAAGAGAGAACATATGAGATACAAAAAATGAGAGAACATAAGAGATTAATAATACAAGAGGGAGGGGAGTGAGGGAGTGAGGGAGGGAATGAGGGAGGAGAGAACGAGCAGTAGGGAGAGAGATTGAGAAAAATTGAGTGGTAAGGAGAGTATTTGTTAGAGAGAAAAGTAGAAAGAGAAAGATGAAGGGAAAGTGTGAGAGAGGAAAGGGAGAGATAGAGGGAGAGGTTGGAGCATAAATGGAGTGAGAGAAGCAAGGGAGAGAGAGAGGTAAAGAGAAGGTAAAATAGGGAGGGAGAAGAGAGTGAGAGAGAGGTAAAATAAGAGAGAGAGAGAGGGAAAGCCTGCTTCCCTTTCTTTTCCACCCTCTATCACTCTACTCTCACCTTCTCTCCCTCCCTCCCATACTCACTTTCTCTTCATAGACACTCTCTCTATTTTCTCGTCTTATTCTCTCATGAACCATCTATCTCTCTCCCTTTCTCCCTCCTTCCAAACCCCTCTCTCTATAACCCCCACTCTACATATGTTCTCTCCCCCCTCGCTATCACTTTTCCTTTTGGAGAGGGAGCTAAAAAGAGTGAGAAAGAGATATAAGGACAAAATGGGAAGGGATAACAATAAGTAAGTGGGAGGGCGGGATGCAAAAAGAGTGAGAGAGTCGGAGAAGAAGGATAATAATAGAAAATGAGATAGAGACATGAGTAAAGATAGAAATAGAGAGGTTCGGTGGAGAGATAAAGAGTGAGGAAAGTGTGTGAGAGAGAGAGAGAAGAGTGAGAAGGGGAGCATGAGAAAGGGAGGGAGAGAGTGATAGAAATAACAAATAGATCAAGATATGAAGAGAAACACCTCTCTCTCCCTCCCTCTAGCACTTTCTCTTACACACTCTCTCTCATCCTCTCTCTATCCCTTCCTCTCTACCACCCACTCTCTCTATCAACTTATCTCTCTTACTTCTCCCTTTATCACTCATTCTATCCGCTTAATATTTTTTTGCACCCCCACTCTCTCTCGCTCATCTCTATCTTATAATATCAAGGGAGAGGAGGGATGGATGGAGAGGGAGAAGGAGAGCAAGAGAGAGTGTGTGAGAAGGAAAAAGGAAAAGAGATAAAGTGACTGATAAATAATTGAGAGAAAAGGAGGGTTTGAAATAGTGGAAGGGATAAAATAGCAGGAGGGAGGGAGAAGAAATTGAAAGAGATAAAAGAAGAGAAGAGTGAGAGAATGAGCTATAAAGAAAGATTGATAGGGGAGAGGAAAAGATAAAGAGAGATGGGAGAGAGAATAACGAAATACATGAAAGGATTATGAGAGAGAATGATAGTGAGATAATGAGAGAGAGGGAGAGGGAGAGATAGAGAGGGATGGGGTACTAGAGAGGGAGATTGAGAGAGAATGAGAGAATGAAAATAGGAGATATCACTCTTTGTCCCTCGCTCTCTCTTGTTCTCTCCCTTCATTCAAGCAATGTGGAGGAAAAATGTGACCTAGTGAGAGACAATAGAAATAATAGAGTGAGAAAGAGATGAGTGAGTGAGAGAGATTGAGTGTGGGAGAGAGAATGAAAGAAAGAGAGTGAGATAGAGAGAAAAGTGAGATGGAGAAGGATAATAAAATTAGAGAGCGTAAGAGACGTGGAGAATGATGTAAGAGGAAGAATGTGAGATAGGGAGATAGAGAAGGAAAGGGAAAGAGAGATAGAGAGATTGAGAGAGAGAGAGATAAAAATGAGTGTAGGGAGGTAGGGAGAGAGATAGGTCCTATCCCTTTCACTCTCTCACCCTTCCAATGAGAGAGTGAGAGAGAAGGGGGAGTGAGAGAAAGAGAAGAAGAAAGGGAAGCATAAGAGAGCGAAGAGTAAGAGTGCTAGAGAGGGACGGTAGAGGGAGGAAGGGAGAAAGAGAACAAATGAGAGATAGCATGTAGGGGAGAGAGTGAGTGAGAGAGGGAGTGAAAGTTAAAAAGAGCAAATGATAGAGTGATGGTAAAAGCAAAAAAATTAGGAGGGATAGAGTGAAGAGGCTAAGAAAGTAATAAAGAAGAAGAAATATGAGAGATAATGAGATGGAGGGAGCGAGAGTACGAGAAGTAAAGGGAGAGAAAGTGACAAAGAAAAGGCGATAAGTGGTAGAGGGAAAAATAGAAGCAAAAATGAGAGGTTGAGAAAGGAATGGAGAGTGAGAGAAAGCAAGAGAGAGGAAAAGAGATATAGAGAGATAGAATGAGAGGAACAAGGAGAGAGATGGGGATGGACCATGAGAGAATGTGAGAGTGAAAGAGAGCATGATTAAGAAAGGGAGGGAGGGCGAGAGCATGATTGAGATTGCAAGAGAGAGAGAATGTGCAAAAATGCTCTCTCGAGGGAAGGAAGAGAGAGGGAGAGAGAAGAAAGAATGAAATATCTCTCCCTCCTCTATCCCTCTTTTTGATTCTCTCTCATGGTCTCTCCTCTCTCCCTCCCTCTCTTCTCTCTCTTTCTCTTTCTCTCTCTCTCTCCATCTCTCTTTCTCTTCCTTTCTCTTTCTCTCTCTGAACAATTCTCTCTCACCACACTCTCTATCTCTCATTCTCATTCTCATTCTCTCTCATGCTCCCTTTTTTTGTCTACCTTACTCATTTCTCTCTCTTTCTCATTCTCTCTGTATCTCTATCACTCTCATTCTACTACTCATCTTCTCTCACTCACTTACTCTTGCTCCCTCCCTCCCTCTCACATTTTGCCTCTACCTCCATCTTTCTTTCTCTATCTCTTTTAATCCATCACCTTAACTCTCTCTCTCTCAATTTCCCTCTTTTGCTCACCCTTTCTCTTTTTCTATCTCTCTATATATCTCTCTCACACTCTGGATGTCTTTCTCTCCTTCTATCTCCTATCTCTTTCTTATCTCCTATCTCTTTTCTCTCTCCCTATGTGTCTCCCTCCCCATATCTCTTTCTTACCACTTTCCCGCGCTTTCTACTTAAGAGAGAGAGACTCTCCATCCGTCCCAATATTTTTCTACCTCCATCTCTATTTCACTCTATCATAATATCTTTTTGTTCTCATTTTCTCTTTCACCCTCTCCCTTTCCCTCACTTTTAAGATTTCTCTCCCTCTCCCTCCCTCAATTATTAACCCTCCCTTCCACATCGCTCTCCATCTTTTTCACTCTCCTCTTTCTTAATCTCTCGACTCTCTCACCCTCTCCCCCACTTTTTCTATCTTTTTCTATCATTCCTCTATCTCACTTTCCCTCTCATGCTTATTCCCTCTCTTTTTTTTAACTATCACATGTTTCTAAGAGTGAGTGAGAGAGAGATTGGGGATCAACTTGTCTCACTTTCTGTGTCTCCCTATCTTCTTCCAACTCCCTCTCTCTCTCTCTCGCCCATTCTAACTCTCTCTCACTTTGGATATTTCTCTCTCTCTCCACATGTTTCTCACTCTTTCTATCTTCATCCATTTCTCTCTTTCTCTTTACCTCTCTCTAGCTCTCTATCTTTCTCCTATCATATTTTCTTTTTCTAGTGAGAGATAAGAAGAAAGTGAGAGAAATAGTGGGAGAGAAAGATAGAGAGAGAAAGAAAGAAGAGCATCTAAATATGTGAGATAAAGAGAGGAGTTAGGTTGATAAATAAATGGAAAGAGGAATCTGAGTGAGACAGGTAGAGAGAGCGAGAGAGAATAAAGTGAGAGAAGAAAAGATTAAAAGTTAGTGAGAGAGACAGAGAAAGACATAAAAGGGATGGAGGATGGAAGGAGGAAGGGAGGGGAAAGAAGGAGAATTATACAATGCGAGAGAGATAGAGAGAGTGTGTGAAAGACAGAGAGATAGAGAGCAAGGTAGAGGGAGAAAGGAGAAGGTAGAGAGGGAGAGAGAATAGAGATATCACTCTCTATATTGATTCTCTCTTTATCTCTCTCTCAAACGTTCAACATATATTTCTATCTCGTTCTCTCACTCACACTCTCTCCATCCATTCTCTCTTCCTCACAATCACACACACTCTCTTCCTCACAATCACACACACCCTCTTCCTCACAATCACACACACTCTCTTCCTCACAATCACACACACACTCTCAAACTCTTACTCTATCTCTCTATCTATCTTTTTCTCTCTTCACTCTACCTCTCAATCTCTCTATCCCTCACTCTCTCTTTCTCTCTATATTTTATCTCTCTTACTCCCTCACTCTCCCTATCAATATTCTCTTTCTCAATAATTCATTATCTTATCTGAGAAGTGAAGAGAATGAGAAGTTTCAAGAAAGTGAGCACGAGAGGGATAGCGAGTGAGAGCTCTTTATGCTTCTATCTCACACACTCTCTATCATTGTCTATCTCACTCTCTCTCCCACTCCCTCTTTTGAAGGGTAGGAGGGAGGGAGGGAGTGAAGGAGCTTTGAGAAAGAAGAAAGATTATGAGAGAAAAAAAAGAGATGGAAAGGAAGAGAAGGGAGAGTGAGAGAATGGAAGAGAGAGAGTACGAAAGAGCTTTAGAGTGAGAGAAATTTAAAATGGGAGTGACGCTAAGAGAGAGATAGAGCTAGAGATAGAGAGATAAAGTGAGAGAGTAAAAGAGTTTAGGATAGGGGAAGAGAGAGGCAGAGAGGGGCAGAGAAAAATAAAAGAGGGAGGGAGGGTGAGAGAGAAAGTAGGAGAGAGTGGGCAGAGAGCAAGCATGCGAGAGAGTTGAAAGATAGAGAGGGGATGATAAAGAACAGAGATAAAGAAGAAAGAGTAAGAAAGAGAGATGAAAGAGTAAGAAAGAGAGAACAAGCAAGAG
>NW_018220688.1:0-2163 GCF_001263595.1 Phalaenopsis equestris
TCCTTCAGGATTTAACAGTAACACTCAATTTAAGGTAAAAAAGTTATCTATGGAAGAGTTGATACTGAACATCGGTCAACAATTGCAGAATCAAGGAAATCAATTACTAATTCAAGGAAACCAGTTATAAAATCAAGGAAATGCTATCAAAAATATTGAAAACCAATTGGGGCATATCGCTATTGTGCTTAGTAACCAAACATTGGAAACTTTACCTAGTACTGTGGAACCAAATCCTAAAGATCAAGGAAAAGAACAGATAAAAGAGATACAATTACGAAGTGGAAAAGAATTGGAAACAAGAGTGCAGAAAGAAACAAAAACTAAAAAAGAGAAAGTGGATATAGAAAAAGAAAAGGATCATGAATACCCAGATTTAGAATATCCACTTACACCAATGAAAATTACTGTGGAGAAACCCCCGCCACCATTTTCTCAAAGATTGAAGCAACACAAAATGGATAAACAATTTTCCAAGTTTATAGAAATTCTTAAGAAATTAATGGGAAATATATTCCTTTCGTAGCTTTAGAGCAAATGCCTAATTATGTGAAGTTTATGAAAGATAGTTTGAACAAGAAAAGGATGTTCACTTGTTCACTGATAATGAGAGATGTTCACTGATAATGAGACTGTTACACTTAGTGAAGAGTGTAGTGCAATTATTCAGAAAAAGCTTCTTAAAAAATTAAAAAATCCAGATAGTTTCACTATGCCGGGTGTTATCGGTGAAAGATTTTATGGAAGAGCTTTATGTGATTTGGGAGCCAACATTAATCTTATGCCTCTATCAATTTTCAAAAGATTAGGATTAGGAGAAGTCTCACCTACTTCTGTAACTCTTCAGTTAGCGGATCGTTCATTACATATCCTAAGGGAATTATAGAAGATGTGTTAGTAAAAATTGATAAATTTATCTTTCCTATGGATTTTATTGTTTTAGATATGGGGGAAGATAAAGAAATACCTATAATTTTAGGGAGACCTTTTTTATCGAGCTATGATAGATGTTCAAAAAAAAGGGAGAATTAACTATGAGAGTTAACGATCAAGAAGTGACTTTTAACATTGCGAAATCTATGAAATACCCTACTGTTGAAAGAGATAATGAATGTTTTCGCATGGAAATTAGTGAACATCTATTGAACGAGCATTTTAAAGAATATTTTGAAGAGAAAAAAGATTTTGAAGACTAAGATGAAGTTGTTTTAGACAAAATAGAAAATGAAGAATTAGATTATGCTTAAGAAAGATTTGAGATGTTGGATATTACAGGAAATGCTAATAAGAATCTAGTTCTGTTAATTATAAAACCACCTTAACTTGAGTTGAAAACATTGCCTAACCACTTGAAGTATGTGTTTATGGGAAACTCATCTACATTACCTGTTATTATATCTTCAGAGTTAAATGACTTGCAAGAACAAAGACTTTTGGATACATTAAAAAGATATAAGAAAGCTTTTGGTTGGACCTTAGCTAATATTAAAAGAATCAGTCATTCGATCTGTATGCACAGAATTATACTAGATGAACAATATAAACCAAGAGTTGATCCACAAAGGAGATTAAACCCAATGATGAAAGAAGTAGCCAAGAAGGAAATTTTGAAATGGTTGGACACCATAATTATATATCCTATTTCAGACAGTGCTTGGGTAAGTCAAATTCATTGTGTTCCTAAGAAAGGAGGGGTGACTGTTGAAGCATAAGAGAAAAATAAATTAATACTTATCAGACAAGTTACTGGGTGGCGTATTTGCATTAATTATAGAAAATTAAACACTGTCACTTGGAAAGATCACTTCCCTTTACCATTTTAGACCAAATAGTGGATAGCCTTGATGGACACAAATATTTTTATTTTTCAGATGGATATATCGACTACCATCAAATTCCTATTGCTCCTAAGGATCAAGAAAGGACAACATTTACTAGTCATTTTGGAACTTTTATTTTTTGAAGAATGAATTTTGGATTATGTAATGCACCTGCAATATTCCAGAGATGTATGCCGTCTATATTTAGTAAGTTAATTGATGATGGAATAGAAGTGTTTATGGATGATTTCTCTGTATTTAGAACATCATTTGACACATGCTTAAATTATCTTGAAAAAGTTTTGGAGTTATACGAAAGAACTAATTTAGTTCTAAATTGGGA
>NW_018220688.1:2459-2743 GCF_001263595.1 Phalaenopsis equestris
ATAGTTTCACCTAACTGGGAGAAATGGGAGAAATCATTCGAACTGATGTGCTAGTGATTATGCTATTGGAGTTGTTCTTGGATAAAAGTATGATAAGATCTTTAAAGTTATATACTACGATAGTAAAACTATTAACGATGCTCAAATTAAATACATTGTTACTGAAAAAGAGTTACTGGCTAATGTGTATGCTTTTGACAAATTTAGATCTTATTTAATTGGGACTAAATGTGTTTTGCACACTGATCACTCTGCTATTAAATATCTCTGCTATTAGAAGGATG
>NW_018220688.1:2798-3711 GCF_001263595.1 Phalaenopsis equestris
ATTTTGATAGATGGATAATTTTGATGCAAGAATTTGATTTTGTGGTTGTTGATAGAAAGGAAATTGATAATCAAATTGTTTATCATTTGTCAAGATTAGAATATGATGAATTTTCTGACACCGACAATGAAATTACAAACAGTTTCCTTGATGAACAACTCTATAATATTAATGAGTGGAAAATATCATTGTATGCTGATATTGTTAATTATATTGTAAGTGATATTTTGCCACCTACGCTGACATTGCAACAACAAAAAAAATTCATTCATGATGCGAAAGCATATTTTTGGGATGAACCTTATTTATATAAACAATGTAAGGATCTTATTATGAGAAGATGTGTACCTTATGAAGAAACTAAATTAATTATTCAAAAATATCATGATTCTGAATTTGGAGGACATTTTGAAACTGATAAAACTGCTTATAAAATTTTACAAGCTGGATTCTATTAGCCTACTCTCTTTAGAGATGTTTACAGATACATGAAAACTTGTGATTGATGCCAACGAGTAGGCAATATATCTAGAAGAAATAAAATGCTTCTGAATTTCACGTTAGAAGTTGAGATCTTTGATGTTTGGGGATTGGATTTCATGGGACCATTTATTCCTTCATCTGAGAACTTATACATATTAGTTGCGGTAGACTACGTTTCAAAGTGGATTGAAGCACAAACTTTACCTCTTTGTGACGCTAAAAGTGTTTCAAGATTTTTAATGAAAAATATATTCAGTAGAGACGGAATGCCGAGAGTGATTATCACTGACGGACGATCCCATTTCAGGAATAAATACATTCAGAGATTAGCAAAAAAGTTCATTGTTATTCATAGAATCTCTACTTCCTATCACCCTCAAACTAGTGGGTTAGCTGAAGTTTCTAATAGAGAGATTAAACAAATACTGGA
>NW_018220688.1:4222-6350 GCF_001263595.1 Phalaenopsis equestris
TCATTAGTTTGTGGTAGTATTGAACTCTACTACTCGTATTTACCCTTGAATCATCATAAGAATTGGATCCATAGGGAAAATTAGAACCCATTCGGATCAGAGCGAAATTGTGAAATTTTTGCCTTGACTGCCAACGACAGGTTTTTCCCGAGAGTCTAGACAATTAATTCTCAAGTCTTGCCGACGGCGCCATCGATGCCGCCGATGGCAAGAACAGCGAGATGACGGTTTCCGGAGTTTGAAATGTCAGTTTTTGGTGGTTTTAGGCGAGATTTACTCCCTATAAACTTCCAAACTCGGTTCTTAAATTCATATTACCCAAAAACAAATTGAAACTCCACCAAATTTATCCTTATGGCTTCCAAGTCCACTGAAAACCCTAGATTTCGAGTGTTCAATCGGAGAAAGTTCATTAGTTCCGAGGCGCAATGAATCTTCAATGAAGTGTTGGCAAAGAGGAGATTAATTAAAGAAAGAGGATTTGTGAATTGAGGATTGAACAATCCTTCGACAGTAATTGAAGAGATGATTGTGTGACGATAGCGACAACAATGGGAAGTGTTATGCTACACTACTGCCGCCGTAGTTGTTCCTGTGGTGAAGGAATTTGAATGCGTTTTATGCTAATTTGCATGGAATCAACCAGGGAGTCGTCTATGTGCGAGGCAGATGGATAACTTTTACTCCTGTTTTACGGATGAGACTGAAGACTGGGAAATGAGAGAAAACATGTATGTTAGTTTCTCTGCTGCACTTCTAAACCCCATTTTTAAACACTGACACTTCTTCATTTCTACAAAACTACTACCGACAATGAGGATCAGTAAAGTTACTAAAGAAAATGCTATTCTGAGTTATTGTATTCAAATAGGACTGCTGATTGATATTGGATCGATAATTGTGAAGTATGTTTTGGGCTTGATCATTCATGGATCAACTTATGGGCTTGGACATCCTTCAACAATTTTCTTACTCTGAAGTCAGTTTCAAGTATCTTATGAGAATTGGGAAAATGTATTTCTACCTTGGAAGCCTTTTGACCCAACCCAGAATTTCCCAGCCAATGAAGATGAGAATGATATGACTATTATTACGGATCAATCGTCTCAGAATTCACTTACTATTCAGTCTCTAGTTTCGGACAAGACACTAGTGATCCTGCACATAATCAAGAAACTGGAGAAAGAGGTATAAAATGTTATGAATGCAATTAACAATATCTCTGATTTTTTTGATCATCTAGACTGGAGGATGAAAGAGCATTTTGATTACTTTGGATATATCGAAGGAAGTTTGATGCGATTGATGAGAAAGATGAGATTGATATAAGAAGACTCTACTGAAGAATTCCCATACTGACCCTTCTATAACCTCTTCGTTCATGTTCAATCGATGGGCGATATCAGAGGAGAAATAAGTACTAAATCAGAGGAGTAGTAGATTTACTTTACTACCTATATGCCTATGTGTGTGATTTGATTTGAACTTATGTGTTTGCTTTACTTTCAAATTTTGATTTTAGATCTCAGTATAGTTGAGATTGAGCATAGCATGTTTGTTTTCAGCGTTTAGAGTGTTGTGGCTTGGATTGCGACGCTGAATTGATGTATTAAGGTTGAAAAAATACCAAACTTATGTGTGTTGTGTAACGTGTATTGTAACCCTTGGATTGTAAATATAATTATGATGTTTTGTGTTGTGAATGTTTATTTGTGTTAGTACATCATTTAATCACTTAAAACTTATGTCTAGAATGATTGAACAGATGTCGACGATGCTTGGATGTCGTCAAAATCGCAAAAAATCTGAAAATTGAACCAATTTTGAAAATCTCCAATATAAAAAATAATTACAATTTTTGAGTTAGTCATATAAATATAACGTATTTTTCCCGAGACTTAGGCTATTTAATTCAATAGAGCTGGCTGATGGTGCTGACGACCCCGTCGATGGCAAGATACCGAAAAAACACTTTTAACCACGATTTTGACCAGTCAGCCGCCACCACTTTTAACCACGATTTTGACCAGTCAACCGCCACTATTTATCATCAGTTTCCTCTTAAAAAATGAAAATTTTGATCTAGGGCTTGAAGATCTTGGATTTGGGGCGATTTCAAAGCGTTTAG
>NW_018220688.1:7170-8035 GCF_001263595.1 Phalaenopsis equestris
GGAAAGAAAAGTGAAGTTCAAAATTATTAAAGACTATTCAGATATAATAATCTTCACTTGAAAAATAAAAGGATTGACAACAATCACTGAAAAGAAAGGAAAAATATATAGGATTGAAAGCAATCCAAATGAAAAAAATATATATATAAGTGAGGAGATGCCTGATAAAAAATTGGCTTCACTTGGACCTACCTAAAGGGAAAACCTAAATACATTCCTGAACTTATATTTATGGAATAACATCTTTTACTAGTAATGTTCTCATGAAGTTTCTATTATTTGAATATTTTAAGTGACATAATATTACAACATATAGTCATTCTTGAAATAAATAGAAAACTAGAACTCTTAAACTTGATGACTAGATAGTCTTGTACCTACAGAGTTAATTTAATTACTTGAAATTTTTCTGAAAATCTCATTATGGTATTTACTTAAATCAAATTTATAGTATTTCTGAATTAAAACTTTACCAGAGTAGATCATAACTCTTATGTAGTATTAAAATTACTTGAGGACAAATAATACTTAAGTTTGAGGGATTTTGACCAAAGAAAAATATGTTGAGATTTTCATACCTATTTTACACTTGTTTTGATGATATTGCACTTTAAGGAAAGATATTTTTGATATTTTGTTGTAGGTATGTTGAATTATGGTCATTGGAGCAAAAAGATGCAAAAAGGATCAAATTTGGAGCAAAAAGGACCAAAATATGAAGATTTGATCTTGGGTGCCGACGGTGGCTCGACGCCATCGACGGTATATTTTCCCAAGAGTCCAGAATTAAATATTCTAGAAGGCCGCCGCCGACGCCATCGAGGCCACCGACGACTGTTGACCTCACTTTTGGTTGAGGTCTAGA
>NW_018220689.1:0-3379 GCF_001263595.1 Phalaenopsis equestris
TACATACATTTCAATTCTCACCATCTTCGAATTGACACCTAAATTTCAATTCTCAAATCTTCAAATTGATACCTACATTTTAGTTCTCACCATCTTCAAATTGATACCTAAATTTCAATTCTCACCATCTTCGAATTAATACATACATTTCAATTCTCTCTTCCAAATCAGTCTTACATTTCTGATTCATTACATTCAAGGTCGATCCTTACAATCCGACATTCTATTTTGAGAATTGATATACATTTCAATTCTCATTCCTATATTTTTGATTCATTACATTTGAAGTCGGTTCTTACATTTCGACACTCTCTTTTGAGAATTGACATACATTTCAATCCTCAGTCCTACATTTCTGATTCATTATATTCGAGTTCGGTCCTTACACTTCGACCCTCTCTCTCTCTCTCATTTTTTCAATTGATATTTGCATTTTAATTCCCACCTTGGGGTTGGCACTTACTTTCTGACTCCCATCCTTTGGAAATATTTAAAATTTCATAACTCAAAGTCTGCTCTCCAATCCCCAGCGAGAGTCCCTACTTCTCGACTTGATAAAACACACACCTGCTAATTCCTCGACAGAAACAAATAACACAAACGACCCTACACATATTTTCGGGTCTGTTGACTTAGAGGTTGTATTGTTTTTTTTTTTATATCGCCGATCAACGCTAATACGCGTGGTGTGCGTGCCCATCACACCACACGTATTGGGGGTCCATTTGTTGACCTCATTTTTTGTTGAGGTTTAGTTTCTTCCCTTCTAGTAGCCTAAGGTCTAGCCATAGGATTTTTCCTATTGACTATTCTTAGAAAAATAGACATGGAACCCTCACCATTAGAAATTCTACCCTCTTCTTTACTCAACTTGAAGTGCCACATGTTGGTCTCAATCTCTAGCATTTAGTAGGTGGGATCACTATGGGGAAAACTCAAGATGAGTCACCCTTAGGACTGTTGAACCTAAAGGTTAACCCTGGGTGTTGGTCTGGAGCTAAGGCACTCACTACACTCATTGACACTCATATACACCCACATTCTCTCACAACCCTAAACTCAAATGTCTAGCTTAGATCCCTTGATCTTTTGGGATTCTCATGTAGATTCTCATGTAGATGCTCCCCTAAACGTACTAGCCCTAGGGCTATGGTTTGGCAAAGACCACTATGTAGAGGACCAAAAATGGCGTTTCCATTGGTCCATGGCTTGTTGGTGATGATTGGTACCTCAACTCTACCAAAATACCCATCTTGGCCTTTTCACCCTAAAACACCCCCAAGTTACCAAAATACCCCTCTTGAACCAAAAATTCTAAGAATTCCAAAAATTCCCAAAAAATCGTAATAAATCCCAAATATTACTAATTTCATTTCTCTCAACTACCACATGACCCAATTTGGCCAATTTGACCATCTTTAACCAAGACCCCCCATATTTGCCTTTAAAGGCCCAAAGTTCCCGAAATTGAACTCAAATGTCCATCAATTTGATCTCAATATCCCCAAATTTCAATTCCAAACCCAAATTAACCTTCAATGTAACAAAAATAAACTAAATCCAAGCTCAATTGGCCCATGCTTTGGGCCCAATTTTGATTCAGATCAAAGCCCTAATTTTGGTCACATGACCTAATCTCATCAAATTGAATGTCTTAACCCAAAATTGGCACCCAATTTATGTTGAAAACTCTTCATGAGGTTACTATTGACCATTTTCAACCATCAATTTGGTCTTGTTAAGGCCTCATATCCATTTGATTTTGGCCTAAATCCAAATTTCCCAAATTTAGCCCCAAATTGGCTAAGTCCCCAAATGCTACCCAATTGATTGCCTTAACCTCTAAATTGGCATCCAATTCATGTTGAAAACTCTTCATGAGGTCCCTATTTACCATTTACAACAATAAATTTGGACTTAACCCAAGGCTAATCCAAGCTAGACCCAAGCCTAGCCTAACATAAACAAATTGATTAAGGTTCAAATTTTCCTCAAATTGACCCTTCAATTGAACTCAAAACCACTTCCATCCTTCACCAAAGTTGTTCCTTATGATCATTTACACAAAATAAAATATTTATTTGGGCCAACTGACATGGCTAACCTAGACCAAACCCTAGTTTTGGTCATTTGCACTCACTTGGACCCAACTTGGACCCATGCACTAAATGTGACCTAACCACCCTAAAGTCACCAAATTAACTCCATCACAGCCATTAGTTAGACTTAGTGATAAGTCCAAACACCATGAAACCACCTAAATTAATCCATGGACCAAAGTTCCCCAAAATCAAGGGATAATGTTTCCAAAAATGCACATGCTTAAGATATCTTTGTCAAATCAAAGCACATTTGCATTAAATTGTTGTGATGGATTCCTCTAGGTTCCCTGAGCTCCAAGCCACCTCCCCCTGGCTGGTCGGCCAGGCTAGTGGTCGAAAAAGCTCAAAATTGAGAGGCACCCCCATGGCACCTCACCCAAATCAAACCTAGAGGCCAGCTCATCCAAATCAAATTGAAGAGCTCCTCTGCCCTCCACCTAAGCATCACAATACACCAAAACTTGTGCCCTCAGAGCCACCCCATGACCATTCTTATAAAAACTCACCTCCCACAGCCATGGGAGATGTGCTGAAATTTTCTTAGAGAGGCCTCTCCAAACTTCTCACAGAGCATCCCTAAGATCCCCTCAGTGCATTCCAATTATTTTTCCCCACCAATTCCCACTGCCGGAGCTCAATTTTGAGCTTGAAACTTTGTCGGAAACCAGGACAGAACCCAATACACCTCCACAGTCCACCAAACTCAAATTAACTTCACCCACACCTTCACAACAGTGAAAGAGGCTAAAGTCCCATCAAATTACCCACTGAAATAGCCTACAATATAGCTCTAGACCAACACCTGAAATAGAGATTGGTCAAATTCATACCTAGGTCTTACACCAAGACCAAGGACTCAATCCCTAACCTCCTTGGACCCCAACGAATGTGCCGAGCACCTCTGATCGAAGCCTCCCTCCTCAGAGCAAAGGTATAAAACTCTTCCTCCTCCCGAGCTTATTTTGATTCCCCATTTAATTAAGCTTGATTTCATGGCATCTTAACCGTATGGATATGTTTGTCTCACTTAGACGAGCCCATAGGATCAAAACCGAAGTGATTTGGTAATATCTTAAGGTTTTAGTGTGGACGGTCACGGGATCATTCTATTAGGGATGAAGATGGGGAGTCCTTTGATCAAGTGTGTATCAAATGGACGGAGGAGATTGAGTCGGACAGCACTTTGGGACCTAAACAACGGGCAGAGTCAGCAAGCTACGTGGACGGCGGAGTCCAACCAGAGCGTGCCACGCCTGCCTTCGGAGTCGTCGGAGGGT
>NW_018220689.1:3389-5048 GCF_001263595.1 Phalaenopsis equestris
GCTGGCACGATCGGTTTAAATAGATAAATATGGCTTTTTCTATTTATTTAAATACCCCCAAATTTAGAAAATCCATAACTTTGTGTAGAAAAATCACAAAAATAAAATAAAAATACTTGCTTGCTCAGTGAACAGAGGAGAACAATGTGGATTAAATTTCAAGACCATTTTATGCACATTTTATTTTTAATTTATTAAAGACTATTTTTAATCTTTTGATTTTCCATGCATATTGACACATCACCTTGGCTTGAAATTTTGGCATATTGTGCCCTCCGTCAAGGGAAACATCCTCTAATTTTTCTAAAGTTAGAGGAGGTTCCTATACAGAGATCCATATTTTTCAAGTTTTTTTTGCACATTATTTCTTTAAAATAATCATGAAAATTATCATATTGATTAGAAAACCCTAAGAACATTTTGGAAGGTCCACCATGACTAGAGAAACCTTTGGAAATAGTTTCATGGGTCAATTCATTTAAAATACCCTTAAATTTTACAAACACCGAATCACTAAGATAATTAATTTTGGCAAAAATAAACATTTAAAAAACTTGATTTTTAATCTCCACCGTGATTCATGATCCAGAGAACTCATCATAAAAATTTCAAAATATTTTGAGTTCATTTGACAACTTAAGTTGATTTTTAAAGATAAATGTCACTTTTGACACCTAAATAATTTTTTAAAAATCAAAATATAACTCAAAAAATTATAAGACTTAGTTTTTTGAGTTCTATGTGATCAGGGATATTTTATAAAAATCAAATTATATTTAAAATAAAAACATGATTTTTAGCCTATTTTAAATATTTAAAATAATTAAAAATTCATAAAAATCACAAAAATAATAAAACTCATTGAAATGTTCTAAATTGCTTCTTAATCACTTATAACAATTAGAATATTTTCACTGACTTTCTAATTAAAGATATTGAATTTTCAAGCTTAAAAAAATTTTTTAAGGGCTACAAATGAGTTTTCACTAAAATAATTCTAATAAATCAAAGAAAAATTATAAAATTATAAAATTTTCTTCTCTGAGTCCTCTGACCCTAGGAAGATTTTTCAAAAATACAAAACTTAACTTTCACCACCTAAAATATTTATTTCTTTTAAATAACCAAGAACTTAAAATAATTCTAATAAATCACAAGAAATTCAAAAAATTATGAAATTTTGTTCAAAGGCTTCTCTAGTCTAGGTACACCACTAATAAAAATTTGAAGGAATTATAATTTACCTTGGTCAAGTTAAGAATTTTCTTTAAAAAATATTATTTTTGCATAAAAATAATTATATAAAGTAAATTAAATATTGAAAAATCACATTTTCTCCTCTGATATCTTAATTGACCAATAAATGAGGTAGGATAAAAAATTCAAAGTCATTTGAATTGAATTTGACAAATTATGAAGTGTTAGAGCCTTAGGGGCAAATGTGTAATTTTGGAAATTTTGCATTAATTAACATTTAGGCTTAATTCAAGGAGGGAAAATGGGTAACCTCTAATCTTAGTCAATTTATTTGATGTTTGAAACACAAAAGGGTTAATTGGTAGAAACCAATTTCACTTTCCTAATCAGGATTAATAAATTTCTAAATCATTAAAAATTTGGAAGTTTATCAAAATTAAATGATCCTGGACTTAGGGGTAT
>NW_018220689.1:5098-5764 GCF_001263595.1 Phalaenopsis equestris
CTTTCCCTCCTAGGTCTTAAAGGCTTAGTGGTGGCTTAGGCTAAATAAAAAAATGATTAAACAAGGATTAGAGAAATAAACATAATATAATCAAACATCCTTGAAACACCACTAAACCCAATTAGGATTAAAAATTTGGCTAAGTGTTCAAATTACACTAACTTGCCTCTTTAAGGGTCTTCACCCGCATAATTTTCAAATTAAATGATAAATGATAATTACCCCTTTCTTAGGAATAATTGAGACTTCAATGTTCACTTAAAATTAAAGGTATTCATCGGATGAATTATTAAGAAACATAATAAGTTTAAAAAGAACTCAGGATTTTCCACCAGGCAGCGAGAGAGTAGCATGAACCTGCTTCTTTCTCTAGATCTGTTGGACATCTCGGAGATCTACTAAACTTAATATATCTTGCATGATAAAGTCATCCTTAATTAAACTTCTAATGACCCGCCAAGATATGACATAGGGTTAGGAAAATCATCAAGACTTTACTTTTTCTACTTTTCATAAACTGCCTTAACATGCATTTCAAGCTTCAGGCGGTGGAACGAGAAGACTCGCTAGGTACACTTTTACAGTTTTCAGCATTGTCTTTCTTGTACTTTCATACTGTAATTTTATACCTACAAATTTGCATGTTAAACAACGACGTCACCCTGC
>NW_018220689.1:6261-8898 GCF_001263595.1 Phalaenopsis equestris
CATCTTCAACAGCAAAATCTGTCTTCCCCAGCTAAACCAATCTTCCTTCCTTAGACTTAAACAACAAAGCCATAGGACTTCGAGGTTGCTTGCTTATGCAACGTAAATATTCACCTCATCTTTAGGCCTTTGCATAGCCCTACTATACAATATAAGCCCTAACTCGTCTTAGGAGTCCAAGATTGTCGTTTGTCACGACCTAAATCCTCATATCTTCCAGGCTATTTGTGTGATTGTTTCACACGAATGTAAGCCCTAACTAATAAACTTTGCAGGATGAAACACTTAAATATTTCTCCTCAAAACTTAAGCCAAACATTAGGATAGCTTGGGAAGTCACCGAGGTTCGCCTCTGGATCCATGACATCCCTTAGTTCCTTCTCCTTTGAATTCAACAATAAAATGATCTAAATTTAAACCAATCTCCTTTCACACCTCTTTGTCCGATCTCATTGAAAAGTCCTACCCTTTGAAACTCCTGGAAGATAATTTTTTCTGATTTTTATCGACAGTCTTCTTAAGTGACTTTGGTCATTTAAGATGTAATTAACTATAGGGGCTTGCCCTTATAGGAAGCACGTCCGAACCCAACTTAATATAAACCCTATTTAATCCTTTATATTAAATAAGAGAATAAATTCAAAGGTTTCGCAGACCAGACGGATGTCATACTTTCCTTAATTTTTTTGATCGAGCCTCATCCTCAAGTCTTGTGTTTTTCCTTCGGGATAGATACAGGATTTGAGGTACAACCCTCTCTCATTTTAAACTATGAAAAATATGGGGTCAGTTTGATTTCACACTTCAACGTCCTTCCGAAGTGAGTGACGGGATTTTGATTCCAGCGACCGACAGCTTCTTACGGGCAACTCCCCTCCAACCAAAATTGTGTCGACACTTACATATTCTCCCAAATCCCCTCATCAATCTCTCTAAAAAGGTATAAATCTACATTTCTACTCCTATTCAAACATCTCTAAATATTCTCCTCATTTTTTCACTCACACACACCATACCCTCCACTTTTTTTGCATAAAAGCACTCAATTTTAGTGTAGGGACGTATTTCCCAAAAGATGCCTCAACTAGCCCTCCAAAAAGCATTCAAATACATTGAATCTTCTAGAAATTCGGCCAACATTGCCTCCAAACCGTCCCGGGCACTGTTGGCACCATTTTTACTTCTTCTTTTGCTCTCTGGCACTGCCGGTGTAGGCTTTGGTGTTGTTGGCGGCCACCCCACGCAGCTCCACCATTTTACTTCGTTTGGCACCGTTTTAGCTCAATTTCTCCCCGTTCCAGTTGCGTTGAGTTCCTAACTGATAGACCTACAAAATAAGCATAAAAATAAATTTTTTAAGTGTAATTTCATTCAAAAGTATGTGATAAGTGTAAATGAAATTAAGCATAGAAAGACATATCGAAATGTGCCAGGACAAAACTTTCTTTCTTGCTCGTTTCTGCTCCCAATTGCACTGTTTTTGCTTCTTTTTCTTCAAAACTCCATTTCTTTTCATTGGAATAAAAAATATACAAAATACTTTCCTTTAAAGTGTAATATCATTAAAAATCATTAAAATTTAGCATGAAATATATTTATGAAAAAGTAGTCATTTTTTAGGTGTATCAAAATCCCCCAAACTTGACTGGTACTTGTCCTCAAGTAACCCTTTTACTACTTAAAAATTTGACTTAGGATAGAGATTAACTTATAAACTTCTATACTTTAGCCTAGTAATTAAAATAGTAAAATTTAAGAAAAACCTTTAATAAGTTAGATTCAAACTCTAAGTCTAAGAGTACTTAGTAATTAATTTTAAGATTTCTGAATCTCTATTCATTTCAAGAAAAATTGCAATTTGTCATATCATGGATACTTAGAACATTCATATGAAAAAGAACTTCATGAAAACTTTATTAGTAATGCTACTAATATTTGAATACAACTTTATTAAATGTAATAAAGCCTTTTCCTTAATTTGATTCAAGTGAAGCCAATTTTTTATTAAGCATTTCCTCAAGCTTCTCCTCATTCATTTTTCTTCTCTTTTTGTCCTTTTTTTTTCCTTTTTCCTTTTTTTCCTCTTTTTTTGTTTCTTTCTTAAGTGAGGATTACTATACCTGGATAGCCCTTAATAATTTTGAACTTCACTATTCTCTTCTTAAAGTCAAAACTCCTTACCTTTCTTCACTTTATAAATTCATATTAGTTTATGATTTTTCATAAAATTTCATTATTTTCTTCTTACATGAAACTCTAAAATTCTTAATACTTCAAAAATATAATTTCCTTTACTAATATCTTTAACTTTAGAGTTAATATTCATTATTAAAAACTTTTACCTAAATTAACCATAATATTTACAAACATAAATATAGCCATTTAAAGTTAAACTCCAAAATCCAAGGTCATGTTAAATTAATATAACAATATAGTTAATTTAGGACAAACAAAATTTAGTTTGCTTCTTTTCAAAATAAAATTTTTATTTTCCCCAAACTTACATTTTTAAATATTCTACACTTAATTCCATAAAATGTAGTAGGAAAAAAAACTAGTAAAAGTTGAATCTACTAACTACTACAAAATCCTATCAAATTTGTATACATTCATAATCAGGATAGAATGACAGCAGGA
>NW_018220690.1:0-877 GCF_001263595.1 Phalaenopsis equestris
GGGGTTTGGAATTCCGATATCAACAAGGATGACAGCCTCGGTGCCGAAACATAGGTTATATGAAGTTTCCCCAATTGGAGTTCGTGTGGTGGTGCGATAGGCCCAGATAACGTTATGCAGCTCTTCTACACATCGCCCTCCAGCCTTCTCAAGTCGAGTTTTTAATCCTTTGAGCATTGTACAATTCATCACCTCTGTTTGTCCATTTATTTGGGGATGCGCTACAGCAGTGTGCACTAAGTGAATGTGAAGATCCTTGCAGAATGATATGAAGACCCTTCTAGTGAATTGAGTCTCATTATCAGTGATAATCTTTGCAGTAAGCCCAAAACGACAGATGATGTTTTTCCAGACAAATTGTTTGGCTTTTGCCTCAGTGATTTTGGCAAGAGGCTCTTCTTCTACCCATTTGGTGAAGTAGTCGACAGCTAAAATAATCAATTTCCGGTGTCCAGTAGAGAAATGACCCCATGATATCTACCCCCCATTGGGAGAAAGGCCAAGGACATAGAAAAGCTGTGAATTCCACTAGCGGTGCATGTGTAAGATTGGAGTGCAATTGACAATTCTTGCATTTTTGTACAAACTCTAATGCATCTTGCTTGATCGTGGGCCAGTAGAGGCATTACCTCATTATTTTAAGAGCAAGTGCTCTGCCACCAAGATGCTCCCCACACATTCCGGAATGAACTTCTTGTAGAGCGTAATCAGCTTCAAATGGAGGAAGATACATGAGATATGGACCTACAAATGCCTTCTTATATAGTTCATCCCCTATAAGGATGAAGTTGGCAGCCATGCGTCGAATGCGAATTGATGTAGTAGCATCATTTGAAAGTGTCCCGTCTCGGAGGAAGGAGATGATGGGATCCATCCA
>NW_018220691.1:0-3563 GCF_001263595.1 Phalaenopsis equestris
AGGTAAATGAATATGATGAGTTTTTAACTTTAAGAGGAGAATATTGAAGTTCAAAATCTTTAAAGGTTGATCTAGATATAGTAATCCTCACTAAGAAAAAGAAGAGAAATAATTAAAAATGGTCCTCAAAGTCAAAAAGAAAAAAAAAAGAAAAGAAAAAGAAAAAAAAGAAGGAAAGAAAAGAAGAGTATATATGAAAGTGAGGAGAAGCTTAAAGGGATGCCTAATTAAAAATTAGTTTTACTTGAATTATTTTCAATAAAGAGACTTTATTACAGTTCTGAGCTTTTATTTTCTTACAGTATTAGTTTACCTTTATGTTAGCATCCATTTTTGGATGTCACGAGTGTGGGGTGTTCACCTGCATAACTCAGGATAGTTTAAGACCTATTTGTAACATCTGATAGTTCATAGACTCACCCGAGACCTTTCAATGTGTGTTGAGGAGCACATTACCGAGGTTGCTTTACTATGCTCTGGCTTTCGCTTAAGCAAAGGCTAGTCGGCATTTTTCTGGTCGGATGTCTTCGGTCTAGACAACAGGTGTCATTTGCGGCGTCGCACTTGAAATTGACTCAAATTGTCCCATCCACTAGCAAGCTTATTCGGATGACGCCGAACGACAAAACGGACCACGTCAGCACGTCCGAAACGTCCATTTTACTTAGGGGGGACATTCATTTCAAAATTATGACACGTCTGGGCTAGAAATGCGCTGGTTGATGATTAATTTAATAATAATTATTATTATCATTATCCTTTTCTTTTAAAAGATCGCATTCCTCTTCAACCTTATCAGATACGACACAGCCGCCTCTCCTGTTCGTAAAATACCCTAGCCATCGCGCAGTCTGCCGTTCAAGCTTGAAACCCGCCGGCAGGCGCTCCTAGTCGGCGAACGTTGGCACTGCCTCCTCCTCATGCCGGTAAGTCCTCCAGGTTCATTTTCTTGAAGCTCCTTTGTTGGTGCACCCTAAGGCCAAAGCCGTGACGCCCTTCTTCACGTGATGCCTCCTACCCCGGCACCTCTCGCCATCAATTCCTTGCTGGTTGTATCTTCTCTCAGCAGAGCCCTCTCATACAAGATCTCATCATAGGGATAACATTTTGTGCGCTGGAACTCTTGTCCTTATATTTTGGCTTTGTCAGATCCCTTGTCTTCCACTGTTCTTCCTTGTTGGCGTCGTTGCCTTCCTTGTCGGTGAAGCCAAGTCCTAACTCCTAGCTGGCCCTAGGTTTTAGTGGTGTCTAGGCATGTGGGTTTGATCGCCCACACGGGTGTGTGCGCCGGCGCGAGCCAACACATCAACGTCCCTATGTGATTGATCATCGATTTATCAGAGCAAGCCTTTGGGTTAGGATCTTTTCTACGTGTCCAAACACCCTCAGTAGAGCCGAGTGTCTCCAATTTGTCGTGAGTCTTAGATCTTTATACCGCCGGGTTGGAATCCCTCACGGCTTTGGCGCTTCTAATCCCTCTTGAATGGATTAGTTGAGTTCAATCTTAAAGGACGGGAAAATATTTATAGTTAATCCCTCTTATAAGATTGTAGGTGTTCTTAGAGTGAAAAAAGCGTTGTAGTTAGTCCGCCCTACGAAAGGTGGAGAGTTTCCCCTATGAGAATTCGGAGGGGGAAACCCTCCACATTGTCACACCAAAGTTGGAAGCGGTGATGCCACAAATCCAAGTGCATAAACCCTATGTACCTCTGTAAGGTCATTATGACGATTTTGGCATACTATCAACCATATTGGGTTGCATTGCATATTCATGGCCAATCGTGGCATCACTCATGTGTAGATCATATTGCATGTGGTACGCATGATCGTTTGAGCACTTTGGGTCGATTGGTGATATCTCATTGGATATATTTACTTTCTTCTTTATTTTACACATATTTTTGAATAAAATTGCATTTTAATGAAAAGTATTTTTATTTTTCTAATGCAGGTATAATAGTTATGAGTATTGGAACAAATTTGGACTAAATCAAAGCGAAATGGAACCAAATGGAGCAAAGGTGTTGATTGTGGTCTGACACCTAAGAATCCATATTTAGGCACCAAGGTGTTGCAGATGAAGAACTTGGTGCCAGGTTATGGGTGCCTAGGTGCACAAGCTTCTCAGGTAGATAAAGTACACGGTGCTTAGGAGCCGCAAATTGGGCGCCTAGGCATTGCATATTAGACAGTTACGAGTGGAATTTTTTGAGAAATATTTTACGAGTGCTAACGTTTAGACAGAGAGTTGTCAATCTTAGGAGTAGGAAAGAAGTTCCAAGTACTAGAATTCTCCAAGGGCAGTAGGTAGGAGTAGGAACTCTTATTCTAGAGAGATTTAAAAGGGGAATTTGATAGAATCTGTAAAGGGTTTACGACAACATCTTGTGTAGCACTATGGAAAACATCATCCAGTGGAATTTGTCTATCTTTTCATAGGGAAAAAACAAAGTATCGTGTGTAACTAATACACCAAAATAATATGTTATTTTAAATATACATTTTATTCTTATTTTTGGTGATATTGCACTTTAAA
Source organism: Phalaenopsis equestris (assembly GCF_001263595.1). NCBI lineage: Eukaryota > Viridiplantae > Streptophyta > Magnoliopsida > Asparagales > Orchidaceae > Phalaenopsis > Phalaenopsis equestris. Next base: position 2,537 of record NW_018220691.1, read on the forward strand.
TAAGGGTATTTTCATATTTTTATCGTAGGTATATCAATTTTAGGCATTTGGAGCAAAAGTAGCAAAAAGGATGAAACTTGTAGCCAAAACAGCAAATTTTGTGATTCAAGCGACAGAACTTGAGCCTGAAGCGCCACTTTACAGATAGTCGAGGCTTGAAGCACCAGAATTGGTGCCTGAAGTGCTATTTTATAGAGAGTTGGTGCCTGAAGTGCCAGATTTGACATCTGAAGCACCAAATCCCACAACAACACGGTCTTAAGCAACTTGGCACCTGAAGCACCAGAACTAGTGCCTGAGGCGCCTGAGATGACTTTTTATGAATTAAGGTAGTTTGGGACAAATTTTGTATGCCTAGTTATTATTCTTTGTTGAATTGGTTGTCCTAGGTAGACATCCTTCTTTTGCATTGTGCTTGTCGCGTGACTGCATGCTACATATGTATAATAGTGTGTTAGGGCGTTCTTCCATAGGGAACCATGTCTATTTATATACACACACACATGTACCGCTATTGGGGGAGAATGTGATGATTTCAGACCCTTTTGCTTACAAGTGCTATTGAACTCCCTCGCTTTTAAGACATGGCTTATTATACGTCGTATGCATGTGAACTTTCCTGCTCACACTTATTTTCAAGCAGGATTGAGTTTTTTTTTCTTTTTTCTACGTACTTTTTAGAGTTTAGGAGATTTCGGTATCAGAAATAAGATACGGGCACAGGCTCTGAGGCACTTAGTGCGGGAACCACATGGAGAGGACCAGGAGCAAATGCTCGTGCCCCGTATCTTAATGCTTTTTATATTAATGTATAAAATTAGGATCAGACATATATATGTCGAGTCCGGCCGCTCTTTTTATTTTATGGGATATGTTGCCGACCTCAACAGCACCAGCTTTTTATTATTTTATTTGGCTTGTTTTGCTTTTTGCATCATATTGCATGTCTGCACTTGTCTGATATGTTTTTCTTGTTTCTTTCCGAGATCTAAGATTTCATGATGCAACATAGGCTCATTAGGACTTA
>NW_018220692.1:0-580 GCF_001263595.1 Phalaenopsis equestris
ATATGATTTATTCAATTATTTTTTTATTTAAATTTATAAAATTTATATCTTTTATATGAAAATTTAGATAATCATTTAAATTTTTAGCTCGTTTAAATACTCGTTCGCTTGTCATAAAAAATGAAGTTCAATGAATGAAAATTTTAAACAAATCAAGCTTGAATAATATACGAAAATTCGACGCAAGCTCAAGCCAAACATGAACAACTTATAATTGTATCAAGCCAAGTCCAAACTATGATATACTCGGGGGTGCCAATAGGAGCAAAGTGGGAGGTTGCTTATGTAATTAGGAAGTTTGAGATGATTTATAGTAAGCATTTAGTATTTTAAGGGCATTCATTTGAGCTAAATAATAAGCTCATATCATCCTATGTAATTATCCTTGAAAGAAACCACCACAAACCTCTAGAATGCTATAGTTTCATGCCAGCCCCTTTAGCACTCAGAATCACTAAGAGTATTTAATCACCTGTAATAAAAAGAGAACATTTACTTATTTACCACACAATTCTGACATATTTGCACGTCGAACACCTAAACATTCATTTTTACATGCATTCCATTCAAATTTTTAACA
>NW_018220693.1:0-1826 GCF_001263595.1 Phalaenopsis equestris
ATCTTGCATTAGTTTCCAATCAACTTAACCAAATTGGGTATTTTAATCTGCCGCCTTAAAATCTCTAATTCTGCATCCAATAAAGTACATTTTCCTGTTTATTTCCACTTAATTCAATTGAGGACATACACTACCATGAAATCAAATGTGATTCTCCCCATCTTGTAGAAATCATAGCCCATTTTAGAACATAAGTTTTTCAACATGTTTTAACATTTCCATTGACCAAATCAAAAAGTAAATGAAGGTCGGAGTTCAAATCATTACAAATTACTAACATTTAAAACCTAACATTTAAAACCATAGAAAACATTTAAAACCATAGAAAACAAAATCAATTATTCATAAAACCACATCTCAAAGTAGAGATAATGATAAAGAAGACTCCTCATAATTCATGAGAACGATACGAAAAAATAAGGATTTCATATATAAAAACAAGTTTACAAAATAAAGGAAATAAAAAACACAACTTATCTCACGATCCTTCTCAAGCAAATCTCTAGAAGTTCTCTCCAAGTCTTTCTCTCTTTACAAGAACAATCAATTCTCTCTTATAAGTGTAATGAAGAAGAAATCTCAAGAAATCTCTAACCTTCTTTCTCCTCTTACAACATTAGAAGAAAATCTCCTCTTCTTTTCTCCTTTCCTTTCACACCACCAACACTTTCCTTTCCTTTTTGTCCCCACAATAGGTGTGTAGAACAAGTGTACCTTCAAAAATTCATGCAAAATTTATCTCAATTTATTTTAATCCGCAAAAAGTCATCTCTGGAGCATCATGTTCCAGTTCTGGCACAACATGTACCCAGCCTCTGTCAAACGGCGCATCATGCGCCAATCTAGCACATCATGTGCCAGAATTTCAAAACTTGCTATTTTGGATCCAAATTTCATCCTTTTTGCCACTTTTGCTCTAAATACCTAAATTGATATAGCTGCAACAAAAACATTAAAATACCCTTCTTTAAAGTGCAATATCACAAAAAATAAACATAAAATATGTACTTAAAACAGTATATTGTTTTGGTGTATAAAAATCCCCCGAACTTAGATGTTACTTGTCCTCAAGTGACACTTTTATTACATAAAAGCTTATTACTTAAGATAGGGATTTAATTACAACTTCTATACTTTAGTTTAATTAATAGAATAGCAAAATTTAAGAAAAACCATTAATAACTTAGATTCTAATTCTAATTCTAGAATTACTTAGTAATCAAATTTAAGATTTCTGAATCTCTATTCATTTCAAGAAAAAACTCTATTCTTTTCAAGGAAGATTACAAATTATTCATATTAAGAACATATAGATTATTCATATGAAAAAGAACTTCATGAAGACTTTTCTAGGAATGCTAATAATACTCTAATACAAGTTTAAGAAATGTAATAAAGCTCCTTAATTTGATTCAAGTGAAGCAAATTTTTGATTAAGTGTCTCCTCAAGCTTCTTCTCACTTATTTTTCTTTTCTTTATCTCTTAGGATCTTTTCATTTTCTTTTTTTTTTTCTTTCAAGTGAGAATTATTCTATCTGGATAGCATTTCATAGTTTTGAACTTCACTATTTTCTTCTTAAAGTCAATACTCCATACCTTTCTTCACTTAAAATCAGATTAGTTTATGATTTTTCATAAAGACTCATTCTTTTCTTCTTACATGAAACTCTAAAATTCTTAATACTTCAAAAATACAACTTCATTTACTTTAAATAGAAAAGCATAGTCTTATCATATCATACCAAATATCCTTAAATTTAGAATTAACCTTCATTATTAAAAAAAAATTTCCTAAATTTACCATAAGATTTATAGACATAAATAT
>NW_018220694.1:0-334 GCF_001263595.1 Phalaenopsis equestris
AAACTTGGGTTTAGGTTAGGCTAGCCATGTCAATTAGTCCAATTAATGGTTTCATTTTGTGTATATGATTATAATGAACAACTTTGGTGAAGAATGGAAGTGGTTTTGAGTCCAATTGAAGGGCCAATTTGAGAGAATTTTGAACTTTAATCAATTTGGTCATGTTGGGCTAGGCTTGGGTCTAGCTTGGGTTAGCATTGAGCTAAGTCCAAATTGATTGTTGTAAATGGTTGATAAGGGCCCCATGAAGAGTTTTTAACATGAATTGGATTCCAATTTGGAGGTTATGTTAATCAATAGGGTGAAATTTAGGGGCTTAGCCAATTTGGGGCTA
>NW_018220695.1:0-213 GCF_001263595.1 Phalaenopsis equestris
AAATGATAAGTAATTAAGTTTTGGATGGAAGTTTTCGAGAGTATTGATCTTTAATGTTGGAAGATATTGTAATGATTTAAATCCATGTACTTCATTTACTTCTTGATTTGACATATCCAGATGTTAAAATTTGTTGTGAGAACATGTAAGAATTGGGCTGGTATTGTCTCAGTCAACAATTGAAAAGAATCACATGAGGTTGTATGAATGAGA
>NW_018220695.1:424-756 GCF_001263595.1 Phalaenopsis equestris
GTCTTCAGAACTATTCAAACTTTAAATTAGCCAATGTACTTTATAGCATCTCTAGTAAGGGTAAAGAATATTATTGCTCCTATTTGGCATAACACAATTTGAATATTTCCATAACAAAATTCTTATATTTTTTACTGATTCATGATATGAAGAATAAGTATTTTTCTTCTACAAAAACTTTAGTTATCTTTTTAAGTTGTTACTGTTTTGTTAAAATATCAAAAATATCAAAAATATTTAAATTTTAAATTCCTGCAAAAATTATTTTTAGTTTAAGTAAATATCTTTTTAAAACTAAAAAACTTTCTAAAAATTGCATATTGCGTAATCTT
>NW_018220696.1:0-202 GCF_001263595.1 Phalaenopsis equestris
AAAAATTACCTTCAAGGAGTTTAAATGGTAAGGAACTTTTAAAGATATCGGACTAAGAAGTGTGAAGTGGGGATTGGTTCAAATTTGGAACATTTTGTTTTGGAGTCCAAAGGAGGAAACACTAGAGGATGTCACGCATCCGAAGGAGAACTTCTGTGACTTGCCTTGCTATCTTATTATTTGGCTTCAATTTAAGAGAAAT
>NW_018220697.1:0-528 GCF_001263595.1 Phalaenopsis equestris
CACTTGTCTCACCTCTCTTTCTCTCTCTTCTCTCTCTTCTCTTACTCACCTTTCATACTGAATCATTATTTCTCCTCTCTCATTGGTTCATTTCATTTTTCTCACCAACTTTCTCTTTATGTCCCTCTCACTCTCTCTCATTCTATCTCTCTTTCCCCTTCCCCTACCTTCTTCTTTTGCTTTCTCTAGAAAGAGAAAGAGAGTTAAAGAGAGATAATGGGAAAGAGAAAGTGAGACACTCTCTTCATACCTTCTCTACCTCTCTTTTTCTCTCAATCCCTCTTTTTCCTATTTATTTCTTGTTCTCTTTAAGTTCTTTTTTATCTCTCATTACTCTATCTCTCTCATGTTCTCTCTCTCTCTTAATTTATTTCACTCTCTCTGCCTACTTATTTCTCAATCTCTTCATCCCCCACTCTCTCCAAGCCTTCCTTTCACTCTCTCACCTCCAATTTCTTTATATATCTCTCTCTCACTTACTCTTTTCCGCTTTCTCCGTCTCCCACTCTTCTCTTTCTCCCTCACTCC
>NW_018220697.1:4403-7752 GCF_001263595.1 Phalaenopsis equestris
AGAGAGCAAGAGAAAGAGAGAGAAGTGAGGGAGGGAGAGAGGAGTGAGCATGAGAGAATGAGAATGAGGGATAGAGAAAGAGGGAGAGTTTTTTCATTCTTTCTTCTCTCTCCCTCGCTCTTCCTTCCCACAAGAGAGCATCTTTGCACATTCTCTCTCTCTTGCATTCTCAATCATGCTCTCGCCCTCCCTCCCTTTCTTTATCATGCTCTCTCTTTCACTCTCTCACATTATCTCATGGTCCGTCCCCATCTCTCTCCTTCTTGTTCTTCTCATTCTATCTCTCTATATCTCTTTTCCTCTCTCTTGCTTTTTCTCACTCTCCATTCCTTTCTCAACCTCTCATTTTTGCTCTTTCTAACTCACACTTCCTCTCTCACTCACCGTCTCCCCTACATGCTATCTCTCATATGTTCTCTTTCTCCCTTCCTCCCTCTATCGTCCCTCTCTACCACTCTTACTCTTCTCTCTCTTATGCTTCTCTTTCTTCTTGTCTTTCTCTCACTCCCCCCTCTCTCTGTCACTCTCTCATTAGAAGGGTGAGAGAGTGGACGCGATAGGACCTATCTCTCTCCCTACCTCTCTATCTCTACTTTTCCATATCACTTTACTCTCTATCTCATTGTCTTTCTTTCATTCTCTCTCCCACATTATCAATCTCTCTCACTTTATTTATTTCTCTTGTCTCTCTCTTAGCCACATTCATCCTCTCTCTACGTTGCTCTCTTGCTCACACTCTTGTCTATCCCCCTATTTGATATCTCCTATTTTCATTCTCCCATTCTCTCTCACTCTCTCTAGCACCTCCTCCTTCTCTATCTCTCCCTCTTCCTCTCTCTCATTATCTCACTATCATTCTCTCTCATAATCCCTTCATGTATTTTGTTATTCTCTCTCCCATCTCTCTTTATCTTTCCCTCTCCCCTATCAATCTCTCCTTACAGCTCATTCTCTCACTCTTCTCTTCTTTTCTCTCTTTCACTCTCCTCTCCCTCCCTCCTGCTATTTTAACCCACCCACTATTTCAAACCCTTCTTTTCTCTCACTTATTTATATCAGTCTCTTTATCTCTTTTCCTTTTTCCCTCTCACACACTCTCTCTTGCTCTCCTTCTCCCTCTCCATCCATCCCTCCTCTCCCTTGATATTACAAGATAGAGATGGAGAGAGAGAGTGGGGGTGAGAGAAAAATATTAAGAGGATAGAATGAGTCACGGGAGAGATAGTGAGTGAGAGCTCTTTATGCTTCTATCTCCCAGACTCTCTATAATTGTCTTTCTCACTCTCTGTCCCACTCCCTCTTTTTGAAGGGTTGAGCGAGAGAGAGAGAGGTGTTTCTCTTCATATCTTGCACTATTTGTTATTTCTATCACTCTCTCTGTTCTCATGCTCCCCTTCTCACTCATCTCTCTCTCTCTCTCACTTTCCTCAATTTTTCTCTCTCCCACTAAGCTCTCTATTTCTATCTTTACTTATGTCTCTCTCTCATTTTCTATCGTTATCTTTCTTCTCCAACTCTCTCACTCTTTTTGCATTTCACCCTCCCACTTACATTCTACCTCACTCTACCTCCCTTTTTCATTCTATATCCCTCCCCCTTCTTGCCCTTTCTCCCTCACAATCACTCTCCATCTTTCTCCCTCTTTCTCTTCCTCCTTTTTCTCTCTTTCTCCATCTTGCTCTATCTCACTCTTGATTTCTCTCTTCTGCTTTCTCCTTCCCTATCTCTCTTTTCTCTCCTTCTCCATCTCATTCTCCCTCTTTCTCCCCATCACACTCTCTACCTCTCCACTCATGCTCACTCATGCTCTCTCCAGCTCAGAGAGAGAAAAAGACCCTCTATCCCTAAATATCTTTCTTTCCCTCGCTCTATTGCTATATATATCTATTCTCATTCTCTTTTTCAATCTCACCCCCACTCATTCCAATTATACATTTTCCCTCCTCTTTCTCTCACTCTCTCCTTTCACTCTCTACCTCACTATCTCTCTTTCTATCTCTTTCTATGTATCTCTTTTTCTCACTCTCTGTAGCTTAATATATCTCTCTATCTCCCTTTCCTTCTCTAAGTATCCCTCTCTCCTATCTTTCTCACTCTTTCTATTTCTCCACTTTCTAGCACTCTCTCTCCCCCTCCATCTCTCTCTTACTCCCATTCCCTTCGCCTTGCTCCTTCTGTCCTACTCTCTCTTTCTCACTCTCTCTTACGTTTAATATCTCACACTCTCTTCCCATCTTTCTCTTATTCTCCCTTTCTCTCTCACACCTCTCCCTCTCTCTATATTTCTCTCTAGCACTCTCTATTTCTCCTCTATCTATTTCTCTTGCTCTCTCTAGAAAGAGACGGAGAGATCGGGTGACAAAAAAAGAGGGAGGGAAAGAAAGAAGAAGAGAGCATCTCATGGATAGCAAGCGGGAGAGAGCTCAAGAGAATTAAAGAGAAGGTAGGAGAAGTAAAAAAGAAATAATAAGAGAGATAGAGGGAGAGGAAGAGGGAGAAGTATAATGAAGGGAAGAAAGGGAGGATGGGAGGGTGAAGGAGGGAGAAAGAGAGTGGGATAGAGGTAGAGGGAGTGATAAAGAGATATTATGATAGAGGTAGGGAGATTGAAAAGAGTACAGGATATAACAAGAGAGAGGGAGATAGAGAGAATATTGATTTCACCATTTTCCTCTGCTATCTTGCTTCTCTCAGGGGATTGTCTCTCTCTCTCTCAAACTATCTCTCCCACTATCTATTCTCACTCTCCCTCACTATCTATCTCTATATCTACTCTTTATCTCTCACTCTCTTTATCTCTCACTCTCTCTCACTCTACACGCTCCCTCACTCGCTTCTCCCTCACATTTTCCCTCCCATGCTCCCTCAATCAATCTCTCTCTCACTATTCTCTTGCTTGAATTTTCTTTCTTTTATCTATTACCATTCTCTTTCTTCCTCAAGCTAATAATCCCTCTCACTCTTCTTATCTCTATCACTCTTTCTCTCTCACTCTCTCCTTCTTTATCTCTCCTCACTCTGCATCTCACGCTCCTTATTTCTCTCTATCACTTTTTAGAAGAGATGGGGGAGTGACAGAGTGGGAGTGAGAGGAGAGATAGAGGAGAGAAGAGAAAATAAGAGTTTACAAGAGAGAGTTTGAGATACATAGCAAAGTAGAATTATCTCTGCATCTCTCTGAGTTAAAAGAGGAGGGAGACCAGGAGGGGATGTTAGAGAGAGAAAAAATAGAGAGAAAAGAGTAAGTGAGAGAGAGGGTGAGAGAGGGAATGAAGACGGTAGAGAGAGAAAAAGAAGAGAAGGCTAGAGCGGGCAGAGAGATTATGTAAGAGAAAGATAATTATAGAGA
>NW_018220698.1:0-643 GCF_001263595.1 Phalaenopsis equestris
CATGGAAGTAAGAGAATGTGATAGAGAGAGGGAGTACGGGATAGAGGGAGAGAAAGAGTGAGAGGCTTGAGGAGAGAGAACCATTGAAAAGAGAGTAAAAGAGAAAATAAGATAGAGGGAGCAGATAGTGAGAAAGAGAGAAAGGGGGAGGGAAAATAATAAAGAAGAGTGAAAGATTAATCAAGGGAGAGATAAAGGAGAGAGTGAGAGAAAAAGAGCATGATCAAAAGATTGAGTAAGATGGAGAGTATGAAGGGGAGCTAAGGAGAATGAGAGAGAGTGGGTGACAAGGAGAGAGAAGAGTGAGGTACATTGAGGAGACCTAAAGAGCAAAAACTAATGAGTAAGAAAGATAGAGGAAGGAGATATTGAGTGAGAACCATAGTGAAAGAGTAAGAGAGAACGAATGAGAGAAAGAGAAAGACAATGAGAGAGAAGAGGACATAAGATATGAAAGGAGTGAGAAGGATGAGAGAGAAACAAAAAGATTAGGAGATAGGGAAGGAAAGAAAAAATGTGAAAGAGGAAGAGAGAGGGTGCTAGGGAGCGAGATATATATATATATATATATATATATATATATATATATATATAGGGAGAGAATTAGAATAAAACTAAGAAAAAAGTGAGAGATAGGGTGAGG
>NW_018220698.1:916-1422 GCF_001263595.1 Phalaenopsis equestris
AGTGAGATAGAGGAAGGTAGTGGGAGAGATTGAACTAAGAGGAATTGAGGCAGGGAAAGAAAAAGTGAAAGAGGGAGAGGGAGGGAAAGAAAGGAGAGTGAGGGAAAATAAATCAAGAGAGAATGAGTGAGAGGGAGATAATGAAGGAGAGAAGGAGAATAAATGAGAGAGACTGTGTGACGAAAATGGAGAGGGAGAGAAACATAGAGTGGGAGGGAGAGAGTGTGAAAGAAAGGGAGGAGAGAGAGTGAGAAACATAGAGATGGAGGGACAGAAGCGAGAAACAGAAGGAGAGGGAGAGGGGAATAGAGGTGGGGAAAGAAGAAATAGAGATAGAAAAGAGAGCAAGTGAATGTGAGAATAAGGGAATGGTAATGAGGGTTAAAATAGGGAGTGAGATTGAGAGAGCAAAAGAAAAACATAGAGGGAAGAGAGAGTGAGGGAAGATGGAGTGAGGGAAAGAATGGTAGAGGGAGAAAGAGCAAGAGGATCATAAGAGGGAAAGA
>NW_018220698.1:2124-2481 GCF_001263595.1 Phalaenopsis equestris
AAGGAGAGAGAGGCTAACAAATGGATAGACAAAAGAAGATAAAAAAGAGAAAAAAAAAGAGTAGGTGTGATAAATAGGAAGAGAAAGAAGGTGGATGGATAGAGAGAGACAAAAAAGATAGAGGTGAAAGAGAAGAGACAGGAGGAGAGAGAACAAGAGACATAGAGAGAGAAATAATAAATGTTAGACCAAGGGAGAGAAAGAAGACAATGTGAGAAAGAGAGAAGAAAGGGTGTGTGAGATAGAGGAAGTGATTATGAGAGAGATAAAGATAGATAGATAGAGATGAGGCAAGAAAGAGAGAGAGAAGAGTGAAAGAAGAAGGGAAAAAAGAAAAAGGGAGTAAGATAAATGTGG
>NW_018220698.1:2941-4184 GCF_001263595.1 Phalaenopsis equestris
AAGAACAAGGCGAGGGAGAGGATAAATGAAAGAGAAAGAGAAAGAGAAGTGTGAAAGAAGAAGTGGGCAAAATGGAAAGAGGGAATAATATAAATATGGAGGGCAGAAGAGATATAGTAAGAAGTAGTGTGTGAGCGAGAAAGAGAAAAGAGCAAGCTAGAGTGCAAGCAAGAAAGAGGAGAGAGGGAGAGAAAGACCAAAAGAGAAGCGAACGAGGTAAAAATAGAGAAAAAGTGAGAATAAATGAGAGAAAGATGAGAGTAAATAGAAGATGAAGCGATTAAGAGAGACTGGGTGAGAGGTAAGGGGTGAGAGGTAAGGAGCGGAAGATGATGCAAATGACATCTTGGATGGCAATGGCACGACTTCAAGAGAAGATTTAATGCAAGTTCCATGTAGGCCAATTGCTAAATGTCGTGCAAAGAGGGAAAGAAGCTCTTAATGGATTAGTCCAGAAGGCTTGGACTCAAGCCAATTCATGGGGATCTAAGGAGAATGAGCCACAAATATTTGTCAACATATTCCAAGCCCTAGATAAAGGAGTCATATTTTTATGGCTGGATATTTTGAATTTTTTTTTTGTGGTTTAATAATGGCTTGCATGCCAACTTGATCTAGTTTTTCATTTATTTTAGAAGATATTTTATCTTCTCTTTTATCAGCTTGTAAGCTTTAACCTATATATAGGCCTTATGTCTAACGAAAAAGGGACTTCTGATTCTTGCCAAAAAAAACTTGCATTTGGCTTGTCTCCCATGGTTTCCTTAGGATTCCAACAGAACTCAAGGCCATCGCTTAAGGAGTTCTTTCCCAACTTATCAAGAAGATTTCCACCCCGTTTGTGGCATCTTCCATTGTACCAAGGTTCTTTCCTCACGTCAAGCATAGGGTTATGGTTATATACCAACGTTCTTGTTTGTGTTGAGCATTAGGTCAAGGTTTACCTCCATCCATCCATTTTACTGCAGGTTCTACATATAATTCAGTTTGTTCGAGCTTTGAGATGGTTTTATTGTTTGGTTTTTTTTGCATCTCATAAGAATTTCCATCAATTCTTTTCGATTTTGGCATAGAGAGGGAGAGGGAGAGAAAGGACTAAAGTGATGAAATTAGAAAGAAAGAAGGAAAGCAGGGTAGGAGAGAGAGAAAGAGAGTGAGAGATGGATGAGGAAAGAGATTGAGAGAGAAAGAAAGTAAGAGAGAGCTAGTGAGAAGTAGAAAAAGAAGAGATAGAGAGAGAAAT
>NW_018220698.1:6586-7451 GCF_001263595.1 Phalaenopsis equestris
CTCTTACTCTATCTACTTTCTCTCTCACTCTCTATCACTCTCTCACTCTCTCTCACTTGCTCTCTCATTCGCTTGCTCTCTTTTCCACTCTATATCTCTCTTCCCTTCCAACCCTCAAACTCTCCCATCCTACGTCCTTCTTTCTCCCCTTCCCTATCCCCCTTCCTCTTTTTATTCTCCTTTCCCTCCTTTCCTCTACTCTTTTTATCTTCTTCAAACCATTCTCTCTCTCCCTCCCACTTTTACTCTCTCTATCTCATCTGCTTTCACTTAATCTCTCTCACTCTCGCTCAATTCTCTAACACTCTCTCTCCTTCTCTCACTCTCTTTCTCTCCCTGTATCTCTCTCTTACTCTTCCTTTGTCCTTCTCTCTTTCACCTCTCTATCTTCCCTACCTCCCTATATCTCTCTCTCACTCTTCCTCTGTCCTCCTCTTTTTCTTTCATCTCTCTATCTTCCCTACCTCCCTCCCTCCCACACTTCCACTCACTCTTTGTCTCCCTCTTTCACATCCATTATCTCTTAATCTCACTCTCCCTTAATCCCTCTCTTTTTACCTCTCTTATCATATCTCTCACTCTATCTTCTTTCTCTCTCACTCTCTATGATCACTCTCTACTCTCTATGACTATCTCACTCTCTATAACTCACTTTTTCTCTGTCTCCCAATCTCTCTCTTTCATGCCTCTCTTTCACCCTCTGTCTCTTTCTCTATCTCTCCCTCATTCCAACAACGCTTCCTCCCTACATCCCTTTTTCTCCGCCTCCCTATCTCCTTTCATCTCTCTATTTCCGTCTCTCTCCCTTCTCTACTCTCCCTATGTTCTCTCATACATTTTCTCTCTCTCTCCCTCTCAACCTTGT
>NW_018220698.1:11471-12350 GCF_001263595.1 Phalaenopsis equestris
GGGAGGCAAAGAGAGAACAAGAGAAGATAAAAAGGGATAGAGGTAAAGAAAGTGAGGGGGAGAGAGAAGAGAGGGATGAAGAAGTAGAGGAAGAGATGAAGAGAGGAAGCTAGGGGTGGAGAGAAGAAAAGAAAGAGAGAGAGAGAGAGTGTGTGAGAGTGAGAGAGATAGAAAATGGAGTAGGAGAGGTAGGGTGACAGAGAGTTTGAAAGATAGAGTGAATGAGAGAGAATAAGAGAGATAGAGAAACAGAGAGACAAAGTGCGAGATGAAGATGGAGGGAGAGGAAAGATGAAGCAGGAGAATAGATTAATAAACCTAGAATGAAAAAAAGTAGAGAGAGATGAAGGGAGAGAGGTGTAAAGTAAAAGAGAGAAAGTGATATAGAGAGGGAGGGTAAAAATGAGAGGCAAGCTGAGTGAGAGAGAGAAGTGAGAGCGTGAGAGAGAGAGGGGAGAAGAGAGAGAAAGAGTGAGAAAATAGAGAGCAAGAGAGAGTGATAAAGAATAGAGATAGTGAGAAAAAGCAAAAGAGAAGGTTGAGGAGAAAAGATGTTTAAAATGAAAGAGATAAAGAGGAAGTAAGAGCAAAAAATGAGAAGATAGAGAATAGAGAGTATTAGAAAGAGAGAGGAGGCATAAAAGGGGGAGAAAATTAAAGAGAGAGAAAAAGAAGAGAGAGAGCGAGTGTGGGAGCAAGAGATGGGAATGGCATGGAAGAGAGAGGGAGGGTGAGTGAGACAAATAGAGTGAGAGAGAGAAAGTGAGAGAGTGAAAGTGAGGGAGGGAGAAAGGGAAGGAGGGTGGGATGGTAGGTAAGAAAGTGTGAGATAAAATATAAAAGTAAGAAGAGAGTGAGTTTGAGAAGCAAGAAATCAAG
>NW_018220698.1:12546-13804 GCF_001263595.1 Phalaenopsis equestris
GGATAGAGAGAGGAAGATAAAGAGAGGAAAGCAAAAAAAATGTTAGAGAGCAGTGATGTAGAAAATGAAAGAGAGTGAGTGAGAGAAGGAAAGAGAGAACAAAAATGAGATGACAAAAAAAAGTGTAAGAGAAGAGGGAGGGTGGGAGAGGGAGAGGGAGATAAAGAGAGAAAGAAAGAAGAGAGAGCTAGTGAGGGAGGAAGAGAGAGAAGAAAGGCATGCGAGAGATGGGGTGAGATATTGGGGGAGGGAGAGAAGGGGAAAGAGGAAGATAGAGAGAAAGGGAGAAGAGAGGAAGAATGAATCAAGATGGTGGGAGAGGGGAGAGAGGGAGAGAGAGAGGGACAAAAATAGTGAGAGATAGATAGAAGAGTGAGATACCCTCCCTTTCTCTCCTTAACCTTCTCAATACTCCCTCACTCTTTCTTCTCCTCTTTCTCACTTCCCTCCCTCCATCTCCCTGTCTCTCTCACTCAATGTCTTCCTCTCTCACTCACTCACTCTTGCTCTTTCTTCCCTTAGTCTCTCCTCTCTCTATATTTCTCTCATTCTCTCTCTTATTGTTGCTCCATCTCTCTTATCCTTCTCTCTCCCCTCTATCTCTCTCTATTTATCATTCTCTTGCTCTCTTTTCTATCACTGTTACTTTCCTCTCTTTATTTGTTTATTCTTTCTCTTACTTTATCGCTCACTCTCTTTTCTCACCTTTCACTCTATTATTGTATTGCTTTCTTCTCCCCTCTTCTTATCTCTCTCACTATTTCTCACTTTCTCTTATGCTTCTTTCTCTCACTTTTTCCCTCCCTATTTCACTCCCTCTCTCTCTCACACACACATCTTTATCTCTCTTTCTCACACACTCCCACTCACTCTCTTCCCTCACTCTCTCTTTTGAATTTATCTCTTGCTCTATCTTTCTCGCCCCTCTCTCTCACTCAAGATAGAGAATATTGAGAGAGTGTGTGGGATGCAGAGGGGTTGAGATAAAGAATAATGAGAGAGAGAGTGTGTGTGATGGAGAGAGATAGAGAATGGAGAGAGAGAGAGACTGAGTAAATGGAGAGTTACGTAGAGATTTATTGACAAAGAGAAAGAGTGAGTGAATAGCGATTGGCCGTGGAGTGAGAGAGCAGGAGTGAGAAATTGAAAGATAGAGCATGAGAGAGAAGTAGAAAGAGAAAACCGAGATAAAGAGGGAGAGGGAGTGAAAAATGGAGAGGGAGAGAGAAGGAGGGAGGGAGAGCAAGAAAGGAAGGGT
>NW_018220698.1:16557-17518 GCF_001263595.1 Phalaenopsis equestris
GTGATAAAGAGATAGAGAATATAGATCAAGCAAGAGAAAGGGAGTAAGAGAGACTAAGGGATTAAAGAGAGATATAAGAGAGAAGTACGACAGAGAGAGAGGATAGATGGTAGAGAGCGGAGGGTAAAGAGAGGAGGGGAGAGAGGATGACACAGAGAGGGAGAGTGAAAGAAGAGCAAGAGAGAGCTAATAGAAGAGAGAGCAAGAGTAAGATATAAAGTAAGAGTGAGTGAAAGGGTATGAGTGCAAGAGTGAGATGGGGGAGAGGAGAGAGAAAGAGGAGCAGAGAAAGTCGGTGAGACAGGAAGAAAGACAAGAAGAGAAAGTAAAAGAGAGAAAGATTTGAAAGAGGAGAGAGTGAGGGAGAGTGATAGCGTGATAAAGAGATAGAGAATAGAGAGAAACTGAGAGAAAGGAAGTAAGAGAGACTAATGAGACTAAGGGACGAATGAGAGATAGAGTAAGGGAGATTGAGAGAGAGAGAGAGGAAGTGCAAGGATAAAGAGAGAGAGAGAGGTACTGAAAGAGGAATGGAAAGAGATGGGGAGGGGAGAGAGAGAGAGGAAAAATGAAGTGAGGAAGGGAGATATGGAAAATGAGAGATAGTGGTAAGTGAGAGCGAGGGAGAGAGAAAGCAAGAGGGAGGGCTGGAGAAAAAGGGATAGAGATGAAGAATAGAAAGAAAAAAGGGTAGCAAGATCAAAAGAGAGAAACAATATAGTGGGAAAGTGCGAGCGATTGAGCATAAGAGCTAGAGAGTGTGATAGAGAGTGAGAATTGCTTGAAAAATAGGAGAATTGAGAAAGAAAGAGAGGGAGGGAAAAGAGTGAGAGTGAGGGAAGTAGGGTGGGAAGGAGGGAGAGAGACCATGAGGAAGATAGAGCAAGAAAGATAGAAGAGGGAGGGTTATAGAGAGAATAAGAGTGTCAGGGATAGAGTGAGAGAGCCAAAGGAGGAGATA
>NW_018220698.1:20531-22530 GCF_001263595.1 Phalaenopsis equestris
TAGAGAGTGTTTGGGAGAGTAAGTGAGGGAGATAATGAGATAGTGAGATAGAGGAAGGTAGTGGGAGAGATTGAACTAAGAGGAATTGAGATAGGAAAAGAAAAAGTGAAAGAGGGAGAGGGAGGGAAAGAAAAGAGAGTGAGGGAAAATAAATCAAGAGAGAATGAGTGAGAGGGAGATAATGAAGGAGAGAAGGATATTAAATGAGAGAGAGTGTGTGAAGAAAATGGAGAGGGAGAGAAGCATAGAGTGGGAGGGCGAGAGTGTGAAAGAGAGGGAGGAGAGAGAGTGAGAAACATAGAGATGGAGGGAGAGAAGCGAGAGATAGAAGGAGAGGGAGAGGGGTATAGAGGTGGAGAAAGAAGAAATAGAGATAGAAAAGAAAGCAAGTGAATGTGGGAAAAAGGGAATGGTAATGAAACTTAAAATAGGGAGTGAGATTGAGAGAGCAAAGGAAAAACATAGAGGGAAGAGAGAGTGAGGGAAGAGGGAGTGAGGGAAGAATGGTAGAGGGAGAAAGAGCAAGAGTATCAAAAGAGGGGAAGAGGAAGAGATAGCCGGAGGGAGGGAGGGAGGGAGGGAGGGAGGGAGGTAGAGAGAGAGAGAGAGAGAACATGCAAGGGCGTGAGATGTAGAGCAAGTGATAAATAGAGCGATGGAGAGAGAGAAAGTACATGTAGTGGAGAGTGTGAACAAGAGAGAGAGAAAGAGAGGCAAAGAAAAGAAAGATCAGGATGGATAGAGAGAGAAAAGTTTGATAGTATGTGTGTGTGTGAGTGAGTATGAGAGTGTGTGAGAGAGAAGAGGGAACAAAAGGGAAGAGTGAGAGATAGAAAAAGTAAGAGATAGAGAGAGCATGAGAAGGGAGAGGGGGTGAGAGGAAGGAGGGGAAAAGAGTCAGAGAGAAAATAAAATAGATGGGGGAGGGGAGAAAGATGGGGAACATCAAAGGAGCGAGAAACAAAGCAAGAAAGAGGGAGAGATAATGAGATGAGTGAAAGAGGGTGCAGGATATTTCAAGAATAAGATAGCCTGAGAAAGTTAAAGTGAAAGAGAGGGATATATATTGAGAGAATAAGAGAAAGAGAGAAAGAGAGAAAGAGAAGAGCTAGAGAAAAAAATTACAGAGGGAGGTAGAGAGAGTGATAATGAGAGATTGAGGGACATAAATGTGAGAGTGAGAGGAGAGAGAGAAGAGAGAAAGAGAGGGAGGCAAAAACATATGGAATGAGATAAAGAGAGAGAGGCCAACAGATGGAAAGACAAAAGGAGATAAAAAAAGAACAAAAAAAGAGAGGTAGGTGTGATAAATAGGAAGAGAAAGAAATGGGTGGATGGATGGAGAGAGACAAAAAAGAGAGGTGAAAGAGAAGAGAGAGGAGGAGAGAGAACAAGAGAGATAGAGAGAGAAATAATAAGTGTAAGACCAAGGGAGAGAGAGAGAAGACAATGTGAGAAAGAGAGAAGAAAGGGTGTTTGAGATAGAGGGAGTGATTATGAGAGAGATAAAGATAGATAGATAGAGATGAGGCAAGCAAGAGAGAGAGAAGAGTAAAAGAAGAAGGGGAAAAAGGAAAAGGGAGTAAGATAAATGTGGAGGGGGGAAGAGAGATAGTAAGAGATGGAGTGGGAGTGAGAGAGAGTTAGGCGAAAAGCAAGTTAGAGAGAGATAAGAGAGCAAGCAAGAAAGAGAAGAGAGGGAGAGAATAAGAGAGAGACAGTGAGGAGGTAGAGAGAGTGTGTGAGAGATGAATAAGGTAGAGATAGTTGGAGAGAGGGGAGGGAGAGAGTGAGATAGAGAGCGAGAGAAAACTATAGAGGGAAGAGAGAGTGAGGGAAGGGAGAACAAGATAGAGAATGATAGAGTGAGAAATATATAGTGAGGGAGGAAAAGAATAAGTGTGAGTAAAAGTGTAAGAAAGGCAGCGAACAAGGTGGCGAACAGAGAATAAGATTGAAATGGGGAAAACAAAGAGGACAAGTGAGTGGGAGTGGGAGT
>NW_018220698.1:22632-26350 GCF_001263595.1 Phalaenopsis equestris
GAGAGGGCGAGAGAGAGGATAAATGAAAGAGAAAGAGAAGTGTGAAAGAAGAAGTCGGCAAAATAGAAAGAGGGAATAAGATAATATGGAGGGCAGAAGAGATATAGTAAGAAGTAGTATGTGAGCGAGAAAGAGAAAAGAGCAAGCTAGAGTGCAACCAAGAAAGAGGAGAGAGGGAGAGAAAGATTAAAAGAGAAGCGAGCGACGTAAAATAGAGAGAAAGTGAGAATAAACGAGAGAAAGATGAGAGTAGATAGAAGAGGAAGTGATTAAGAGAGACGGAGTGAATGGTACGGAGCGGAAGATGATGCAAATGATATCATGGATGGCAATGACACGACTTCAAGAGAAGTTTTAATGCAAGTTCCATGTAGGCCAAGTACTAGATGTCGTGCAAAGAGGGTGAAAGAAGCTGTTAAGAGAGAGTAAGAGAACATTATGTAAGATAGAAGAGAGAAAGAAAGGTAGAGAAAGGAGGGTCAGAAAGGGAAGGATGCAGATATATTTGGAGAGCTAGGAGAGAAAAGAGCTGAAGAGCAGGAGGGAGACATGTAGAGAGAGAGAGAAAGATACAAATAAGCGAGTGAAAGAATAGAGAAGCAAGTGAGAGAGAGAGTGAGAGAAGAGATTGAAAGAAGAGATTGAATAGAGAGGGAGTTAGGGAAGGAAGGACTGCGGAGAGAGGGAAGGAGAGAAAGGGGGAAAGAGAAGAGATATATGAGGTGTGGGAGAGTGATAAATGGGCATAATGAGAGAAAGAAAGTGGGGGGGATTAAGCAAAAGAGAAACAAGATTGAAGAGATAGAGGAAGGGATAGGGAAGGAGAAATGGAGGGAATGAGGGAGGAGGAGGGCACAAGAAAGTGGGATTGAGAGGGAGGGAAGTAGAAAAGAGCACGAATGATAGAAAGAAAAATGGAAGGAGGGAATGAGAGTTTAAGTGAGAGAGGCACGAGATGAAGCAATAGAGAGATAGAGAACGAAAGAGAAGGAAACATAGCAAGCAAAAGAGAGATAACAAAAAAGATAAGACAAGGAAACTTGCTATTTTTTTTCTCTCATTTTCTCACTTTCTCCCTTCACTCTTTCTTTCCATCACTCTCTGCCTTCCGCTCGCTTGCTTTCTCTCCTCACTTCTTTTCTCTCTCTCCCTCTCTCTCCCCCATCTAACCCCCTTTCTTTTCTCTATTTCTTGTTATCCTTCACTCTCTTGCTTTCTCTCTATTTCTCTCTCTATCTCCTTACTTCCTCACCACCTCTCTCGCTTTCCCTTTCTCTCTATCTATCTCTTGCTCTTTCTTCTCTAACTATCTCTCTTTTTTCTCATTCTAAATCTCTCTCCCTATCTCTATCTCTTGTTTTCTATCCTCTCTCTCACTCTATCTCTTACCCTCCAGCCCTCCCTCCCTCCCTCACACTCACTCTCTCAATTTCTCTCTTTCTTTCTTGCTCAATCAATCTCTCTCACTCTCTCTCTATCTATCTCTCTTTCTCCCCCTCCCTCCTCACTCTTCGTTCATTCATTCACTTTCTTTCAGTATCTCTTTGTTATTTCTATCTTCTTCTATTCTATCACTCATCATTACATACTCTCTCATCTAGCTCTCTCTTTCTATCGCTCTCTGACTCCCTCTCTCTTGCTTTCTCTCCCACTCTTTCTCCCCTCTCCCCTTCTCTGTTACCTTTTTTTTCTTCTCTCTTTCTTGTTATCCTTCTAACACTTGCTTGCTCTCTTTTTCCTTCGCTATCTCTTTACTCTCTCACTATCTCTCTTGCTCTCCCTTTCTCTCTATCTCTCTCTTGATCTCTTTCTTCTCTAACTCACTCTATTCATTCTTTTTCTAACTCTCTCTCCCTTTCCCCATCTATTGCTCTATATCCTCTCTCACACTCTATCTCTTATTCTCTCGCTTTCCTTTTCTCCCTTCTTCACTCTCGCTCTCTCACTTTCTCTGAATCTCTCTCTCGCTCTATATATCTCACTCTCCCTTTCTCTTTCTCTCGCTCTCTCTCCCTCCCACCTCTCTTTTCATTCATTCTTTCTCCTCTCCCTTTCTCTCTATCTCTCTCTCCGCTCCCTCCATCTCCCACCATCTCACCCTCCCTCCCTCTCCCAAATCTTTCCTCTCTCTTTCTCCCTCACTTGCTCTCTCTCTCTTTTCTCACTCTAGTATACTCTCCCTTACATTTCACTCAATCTATTCTCTTGTTCAATTTTACTCTCTCCAATACTTTTTCTCTCTCGCTCTCTCTTTCCTCTCACTCTCCCTCTCTCCCGCTTTATATCACTGTCTCTTTGACCTACCCTCTCTGTCTCCCCTCCCTCTCCTGTTCTCTCTCTGTCACTCTTTTCTCTCTCTTCTCTTTACACTATCTTGCTTGATCTAATTCATTCTCTACCTCTTTGCTCTCTCTATCCATTTCTATTTTGTCACTCTTCTTTTCTCACTCTCTCTTCTTGCTCTCTCTTTCTATCGGTCTCTGCCACCCACTCTCTTACTTTCTCTTCTCCGTCCTTTTCTCTCTCTCCCTCTTTAGCATTCCCTCCATCCATCCCTTCCTACTCTCTATCTCTTTCCTTGCTATAGCTTGCTCTCTCTCATCTTTCACTCTCCTTATTCTCTTGCTCTCTTTTATTCTCTCCCACACTTTTTCTCTCTCGCTCTCTCTCTCCCCCTTCTCTCACCCTCCATATCACTCTCTTTTTTCTACCTTCTCTTTATCTCCCTCTCTCTTTGGACCTCCTCTCACATTCTTCCATAATTTTTGCCCTCCCTCTTTCCTTCTCAATCTCTCCCACTTTCTCACACTCTTCCTCTTCCCTTCCCGCCACCTCTTATTCTCCCTATCCCTCTATCTCACTCTTATATCTCTTCTCTCTTTCTCTCTCAACTATACCTCCCTCCCTCCATCATTATCCCTCTCTTTGCTCTCTCCTCTCTATGTATCTTCTCTCTAATCACTCTCTATCCCACTATCTTGCTCTCCCTCCCTTCCTCCCTCTCACTTCATCCATTCTTTCACCCTCTCTCTCTTTCACCCACTATGCCTCCTATTCTTTTTTCTCTTATTATATCTATCTTTTCTCCTTTATTCTATATATCTCTCTAGCTTTATCTCTTCCATGCCTTCTCTAAAAATCTTCTACTATCCCTCCTCTTTCATTTCTATTTCTTTACCTCCCGCAATATTTAATAAATATCTCCGTCACTCTTTCTTTCTCAATATCTCTCTCACTCCCTTGCTCATGCTATTTTTCCTATCCCAGTCTCACTATATCTAGTCTTTCTTGATCTCTTCCCTTCCCCTTGCTCTCTCTCCATGTCTTTCCTCCTCTCCCTTACTCGCTCGCTCTCTCCCACATGCTCTAACTCGATCTTTCTACCACTCTCTCTCTCCCACTCCGTACCTCAACCTCACTCTCCCTTTACACTTTTCCCTTTCTCTATGTTACTTTCATTCTTTCTCTCTTCCACTCTCTCAGTCCCTCTCACTCACTCCTTTCTTATCTCTCTTGCCCCCTTGTTCGCTCTCTCTCTTCTTTCTCTCACACCCTCACTCCCCTCTTACTCCCCCTCTCTCTCTCTTTTCTCTATTCTCTTTCTTACTTTTTTCTCTCTCTTGCTTGCTCTCTCTTTCCTTCTTTATCTCTTTCCTTCTTTATTCTCTTTCTCTCAGTCCCTCTCAAGCTCACTGTCTTCTCTTACTTTTTATATCTT